>NC_088360.1:142098625-142150756 GCF_034508935.2 Berghia stephanieae | reverse complement strand
GGTTCAAACCCACCACCGCCGCGAAAAAATTTTTTATTCTCTATTGTCTTCTGGCACTTTTCTACTCACTTCATATCTTGTGTTACCAACATAAGTGCCTGCTCCACTCACTTTTCTGAATTAAAAATTCACCCATACACCGGAGCATACTCCATGTCTCAATCGTTTCTATGTTATATGTTTGTGATGAGAATATTGGCTATTAAGCTTAACTGCTGGTCAAAATTACTTCGCGATGGTGGTGAACGAATCGGCGATCTCAAGAAGTGGGGAGAGGGATCTAGAAATGACTTTGGTTTGAAACGAAATATTTTGTGTTCGTGGATAGCTCACACGGTAGAGCCACGCTCTCACCTGCCAGGCGGAGTTGTCGTACCAATAAGGTCGCAGGTTCAAACCCCACCACCGCCGCGAAAAAATTTTTTATTCTCTATTGTCTTCTGGCACTTTTCTACTCACTTCATATCTAGTAGTAGTAGTAGTAGTAGTAGTAGTAGTAGTAGTAGTTGTAGTAGTAGTAGTAGTAGTAGTAGTAGTAGTAGTAGTAGCAGTAAGTAGTATTGTAGTAGTAGTAGTTGTAGTAGTAGTAGTAGTAGTAGTAGTAGTAGTAGTAGTAGTAGTAGTAGTAGTAGTAGTAGTAGTAGTAGTAGTAGTAGAACGCTGTAGTGGAACAGTAGGGGGGGGGGGGGGGGGGTTGGAGGGGGCGAGGTGAAAGGGTCACGGCGGAGGTGGGGGGGGGGGGGGGGGGGGGGGGTGTTTGGGATGAGCGAAGGTCGAATCTTCGCGAAGGAACGATGCGATAGTAAAGTGGAATACACCAATAAATAGATAGATGGATAGGCAGATAGATAGGTAGATGGTCAGAAAAGAGGGGAGAAGGGAGAGAGAGAGAGAGAGAGAGAAGAGAGAGAGAAGAGAGAGAGAGAGAGAGAGAGAGGAGAGAGAGAGAGAGAGAGAGAGAGAGAAATTATAAAAAGAAAAAAATAAAATAAAAATAAAAAAAAAATTAATAAAAAAAAAAAAAAAAAAGGGGCGGGGGGGGGGGGGGGTTTGGTTTGAGGCGGACCGGTAAGAGAGGGGGAATCAGAGAGAGAGAGAGGGGGGAGGAGAGAAAGAGGGAGGGGGGGGGGGACAAAGAAAGAAAGAAAGAAAGAAAGAGGAGAGAGAAGAGAGAGGAGAGAGAGAGAGAGAGAGAGAGAGAGAGACAATCCAGTCTTTGATATCGCAGGGAGAATTACCTAGTAGAGCAGAGGTCCTTAAACACGACCCCAGCGACCTAGGTAATCCATGTTTTTACATGCTCCCTAAGATACACAAGATCCGGGAATTGTCTGACACTCCACCTGGAAGGCCGATTGTGTCGGCTATCTCGTGCCCCACTGAGAAGGTATCGCAGTTCCTCGATGCGGTATTTCAACGTATAGTTCCCACCCTGCCATCGTATATCAAGGACACTAACCATGCTCTTGGTGTCATTGACGAAATTCGATTCCAGGATGAACGTCCACGGCTAATTTTCACCATGGATGTGAAGGCACTGTACACATCCATACCGCATCCTGACGGACTGCGTGCCATCAGGCATTTCGTTGACCGCCATCCATTACCAGGGATTTCCAGCAACAGCATTGTGAGGCTCACCTAACTTGTGCTCACACTCAACACTTTTGAGTTCAATGATGTATTTTTCCATCAGATCTCAGGTGTTGCGATGGGCACCAAGATGGGTCCCCATATGCTAACCTCTTCATGGGCTACCTTGAGGAAACCTTCTTCCATCAGTACAGTGGACCTGCCCCCGAGCTGTTCAAAAGGTACATTGACGACTGTTTCGGCATTACGTCATTGACCCACAGCCAGTTGAAGGGGTTCATCCTAGCGATGGACTCCTTCCACCCGTCCATAGAGTACACTTATGAGATTTCAACCTCTGAGGTGAACTTTTTGGACATCAAGGCTGTATTGACCAGCACGGGAGTACGGACCACTGTACACTACAAGGAAACGGACAGTCACAGCTACCTGCTCTATCGGTCATCCCATCCGGAGAAGTGCAAAGACTCCATCCCATTCAGTCAGATACTCCGCTTGCGGAGACTCTGTCTGGAAGATGATGAATTTGCGCTTCAACGTGATCGCATGCTCGATTTTTTTAGGGCACTGGAATATCCCGAAAGGGTTTTGCTTAAGGCTGTCCGGAAAGCCAGCCTCGTGTCGAGAGAAGCAGCAATGAGGCCTCGCAATGCCAGGAAGCAGGAGACACAGCGTCCCATTTTAGTCCTCACGCATCACCCTCATGCCGATCAAGTGAGGAACATCCTATTGCAGAACTATGGGATCCTCCAGGCGGGCGAAGACACCCACAGAGTTTTCTCAGAACCCCCGTTGGTAGCATATCGACGGGATCGTAACCTGAGGGATCTCCTTGTCAGAAGCCGCCTGGAACCCATACCTAGGGATGGACCTAAAGCCAGATCGTGTATGCGACCCCGATGCAAGACTTGTGGGCACCTGTGGGAGTATGACAGAGTCAGCTTTCCAGACAAGATTTGGGACATCAGGCGGCCGTATACTTGCACTGACCGTAATCTAGTCTATGCGATTACGTGCTCCCTGTGTGGGATTGCTTACGTTGGTGAGACCGGAAAGAGGCTGGGTGACAGATTTGTGCAGCACTTGCGTGACATATCGAACTGTGCAGACACAGCAGTGGCCAGACACTTCAATCTGCCAGACCACTGCGATGTACAGTGTGTGCGTGTGTGTGTGCTCAGTTTTTTGCCATTCGGACACTTCCGCCCGTCGACGTAGGGAAACTCACCTGATCAAGTTGTTGGGAACGCTGACTCCACGCGGACTCAACACCAGGATTGACCACCACTAGATGTCAACGTCACCCATATTCATCACCACTGCTGCTCTCACTTCTGCCACTACAGCTACTGCTGCTGCTACTACTACTACTTCTACTACTTCTACTACTAATACTACTACTACTAACTACTACTACTACTACTACTACTACTACTACTACTACTACTACTTCTACTACTACTACTACTACTACTACTACTACTACTACTACTACTACTACTATTACTACTACTGCTACTACTACTACTACTACTACTACTACTACTACTACTACTACTACTACTACCACTACTACTACTACGACTACTACTACTACTGTTCATACTACTAAAAGTACAACTCTACCTACCTACCTATCTATCTATCTATCTATCTATCTATCTATCTATCTATCTATCTATCTATCTATCTATCTATCTATCTATCTAGCTAGCTAGCTAGCTAGCTAGCTAGCTATCTATCTACTGATTATCCACCGATTCATAGTCATCTACCTTCCTAGCTCTCTCTCATTGTGTCCAATCATCCACTTTTTCATCCATTAATATACATATAGACCCAGCTATCAGTCGGCTGTTTACTCGCCCTCTCTCACCTCCCCTCCACCCTTTCTCTCTCTCTCTCTCTCTCTCTCTCTCTCTCTCTCTTCTCTCTCTCTCTCTCTTTCTTTCTTTCTTTCTTTTTTCTTTCTTTGTCCCCCCCCCCCTCCCTCTTTTCTCCCTCCCCCTCTCTCTCTCTCTCTGATTCCCCCTCTCTACCGGTCCGCCTCAAACCAAACCCCCCCCCCCCCCCCCGCCCCCTTTTTTTATTATTTTTTTTTTATTAATTTTTTTTTAAATTTTTATTTTAATTTTTTTTCTTTTATTAATTTCTCTCTCTCTCTCTCTCTCTCTCTCTCTCTCTCTCTTCTCCTCTCTCTCTCTCTCTCTCTCTCTCCCTTCTCTCCCCTCTTTTCTGACCATCTACCTATCTATCTGCCTATCCATCTATCTATTTATTGGTGTATTCACTTTACTATCGCATCGTTCCTTCGCGAAGATTCGACTCTCGATCATCCAACAAACCCCCCCCCCCCCCCCCCCCCACTCCGCCGTGACCCTTTCACCTCGCCCCCTCCAACCCCCCCCCCCCCCCCCCCTACTGTTCCACTACAGCGTTCTACTACTACTACTACTACTACTACTACTACTACTACTACTACTACTACAACTACTACTACTACTACAACTACTACTACTGCTACTACTACTACTACTACTACTACTACTACTACTACTACTACTACTACTACTACTACTACTACTACTACTACTACTACCAATATGTCTTTTATCACTTGCTCCGGTTTTCTCGGCTGGCAGGTTTCCGTCCGTGGTGTGTTGGATTTTCGACTGACGTCACAAAACGCTCCAATAGGCTGATGCGCAGGATAAAGGTGAAAAAATCCTCGTCGCCAATGTTGTGTTTTTGACGGGCCTCCAGATTAATATTGTGGAATCACTCAACTCAGAATTTTTTTTTTTTTTTTTTTAGACCCAGGCCATACTATCTAATGACCCTCTTAATTAGTAAAAATTGTATTTGTTAGGTTAATTATTATGTGTTTAGTAGTAGTAGCAGTAGGAAGGCTTTGACATTAACTGCTTCTGTATCGTACGTTACGATAATAATTTATTTATTTTTTTTTTTTTTTTTTTAAATTTATTTTTATTTTTTTTTTATTTTTTTTTTATAAATGAAATAATGGTTGAAATATTAATGTTGCCTAACGCGTTCATGGAGGGTGGGGGGTTAATTGGGCAGTTGGTCAGTTAGAGGTTATATTGGGTTGGTGGGTTGTAATAAATTTTGTTTTTTTTGTTTTTTTTTTTAGATGATTTAAATTAACAATTAAATAGCTGTTCATGGTTGGATGTGGAGAGTAGATAAAATGTGTTGCGATTGGTGGATGACAGAGATCCTGTACCAATCGGTTTATTGATGATTCAGGGCTGTTTGTAATGTTGTTTAGATAAATTGTCTGGGACTGACAGAGGTTTAGTAGGGGGGGGGGGGGGGGGGGTGTTGGATTCTGAGGGTTTTGATTGGTGGGAGTTGAAAGGCTGCAGCCTATCAGCTGATCGGAATATTCGAACTTCTGTAATATGGGGTTATTGTGGAAATGAGTTTAGGTTTAGGTTTTAGGTTGGATGGGGGGGGGGGGGGGGGGGGAGGGGGGAGGTTTCTGAATTGCTTCTGTTGTTGGGATGGTGAATACACGGGTCAAACGTCTTGTGGGTTTATTAATTGTTGTGGTCGGTTGATGTTCTTGGGCTATTGCTAAATTATGGGAGTAGATTGGAACTGGTGATGAAGGTGGTTATGCTTTTAAAAGGAAAACTTTTGATTAATTTGTTAGTAACCTATTCCCTTGCTCCCTTAGGAGTCCAAGGGTGGCCACCCACTTTCCCGCTCTCTAGCCGAGCGTCATTCGCTGCTTCAACTACTGTGCACGTGGTCTTTCCCTATGCAGCATTGGTTATTTTATTATTCTATGGATATGGTTAATTTTTCGATAAGGTTAGAATCGTGGGGGGGGGGGGGGGGCAGTTTTGACTGTGGGTGTACAAGGTGGGGGTTTTAATTTTAAAAATTTTTTAAATTTTTTTTTTTCCGGGTCGGCCCCGCCTGGTCTCATCTGCATACATGTGGTCCACGGCAGTCTAGACGCCGCAGCGCAATTGTTTCAGCCGCGCTTCAGGCGGGTTGGGCGGGACTAGACCCCTCCGCAGGGTTGCCAGATTATTTTTCAACAAAATGCCAGGGGAAGACTCAAAAAATGCCAAAACATTAAAAAAAATGCCAAAGTCTGTTGACTCCCACCCCCACTAAGAAAACTACTCACTTTTGATAGACAATTTACTATCATATCCTGGTGGCTTGCGTGTTTTATCTTCTTTTTTTTTTCTTTTTTTTTTTTTTTTTTGAATTATACTAAATTTCCTGTTGGGGTAATTTTTTACTTACTGACTACTAAGTGGAGTGCTAAACCACTACACCACGGTTGGATTTTAAGAATGAAAAGAAATACATTAACATGAAAGGTAAATACGTAAAGAAGTGAAATCATTGGATGCTGTAAAATCAGACCACCCTAACGAACAGAGTTTAAAGTTAACAGGCGACCATGACGCAAATATACACGAGTTTTGCAGGAGATTCCCAGAAAACTTACGAGGATACTTGTCGAGGGCTGAATTTGAGTGAATATCTGAGGGAGGCAGGGCTAGTTCAGGGTGTGAGTTTTAATAGCAAAGTTTTCCGATGTGAAGAGATTTTTTTTACGCGTTTAGAAAGGTGTCATTTGAAGTATAATATACAAGAAAAGAAAATGCCAAATGAAAATGCCAAATGCCAAATGATTTTTCTAATGCCAAACGGTTTTCAAAAATGCCAGATTTGTGGAATCTGGCATTTAAAATGCCAAACTGGCAACCCTGCCCTCCGGCATGCTGCGCGGCACACACATTGCCCCGCGCCGTCTCAGAAGCGTTAAGTGATATGTGAGAGAACCGTTTATTACTGTGTATAAGTTAGAGTATATACAAATATATCGCAACAACATTTTAAGAAGGAAAAATAGTATAAGTAAATCAACTATGAAAAGTAAGGAACAAAGAGTGCATCCTTCTCTAGGGCATGCCACTCTGATATTTGTTAAGCACAAATAATATTTTAACAATGGACTTAATGAATAATAACTAATTAAGCTGTAACTAAAATCAATTAGCTAATAACTAAGGGGAGCAACTCTTTCCTAGAGTAACTCTATGTATAAGTCCATAACACTTTTGATGGTGACGTTCTGGTTATAGTGATGATAGTGATAGGGATGGTGATGGTGATGATGATGATGATGATGATGATGATATCATATTGCGGCTATGTGATCTAATATTATGACACTTGTTTTCGTACCGGACAGTCCTGGATTCGAGTCTCGCTCCAACAAAGGCTCTTTACTCACATTCTCTCACCGTACTCAGGTGTAAAATGAGTACCTGGCCGTTAACAGTGTTGTCTCTGTCCGAAAAAAATGTAATATCGCCTAAATGTTAAATGTTGCTGTTGGTCAGGGACCACTTGTAAAGTGCTTTGAGCACATTTAGTGGGTATTGCGCTCTATTAAAAAAGCTCAAAAAATAGATAAATAGATATCGTTTAGGTCAACAATTTATTAGAGATATTTCACTTATACAACCAGATTCTCGCCACCTCAACCCATTTCTCAGATCACTTTTGCTTTAGACTATTTTCAAAGCGATTTTTCAGAAGAGGACATAAGTTATATATTCATAAACAAACTTTATATAATTGAAGAAAAGACTTATACTTTAATTAACTGCTTGGACTGACAAATTTAACATACTAAAGAAGTGAATATTCGTTGGCACTGACGAATACACCATAATGCCCGGTCGTCAGTACTAACGAATAATTATACATGGAAATCTTAGTGACAGTTCAAACGAAATGAGAAAGTATTAGAAGGAAGAAAACTCAGCAAAGTCACTTATTTGGGGTGGATTTTTTAAAATTGTTGTTTTGTTTGTTTTTGATTTGATTTGATTTTCTTTGATCTGTTTTGTTTTATTTTGTTTTGAGTGTTTGTTTTTAATTTCTCACTCATAATTATAATCAAAAAGCAGAAACCGATTAATTCTTTGGACTCACTAGAAATTGATCAAGATAAAAGAAATGTTTTTCCAATTAATTAATTAATCAATTCGATTACACTTCGTTAACGACAACTACCACTATTTGGTATTGTATCAAGATGAAAAAATCTCTTTTGAACATTTTGTTGAAACCGTTAATTTCTTACCATAACACAACCTCTCTACATATCAAGCTTCTGTGATATGGCGATCATTCTTCATTTTAAAATATTTTGAGCAGCTGTCTAGTATCACCAATCAGAAATGGGCTCTATGTATGTATGTGAGGCAGGGTTTTTCTTTTCTAGTTAAACCACAAGACAATGATTTATTTTAAGTGTTAAAATATTGGCTTGTATAAACATATCGTATAACCCACACACACACACACACACACACACACACACAAACACACACACACACACACACGCCCACGAAATGTGGATAAATTTGTTGTCAACACTTTGGCACTGAATGAACTTACTTAAACTTAAATGCAAGAAAATGATAAAATGAAAATAATAGATATTATAGGATGTGAGACAGAAGCTAGAAAAAAGTCAATGGGAAGGATTCGAATGAGGTCTTAGGTCCAAATGCTTCTCATCTCTACTTTCATTTCTCTGTTTTTGGGGCTTTCTTCTGGGCACTTCTTTGCTCCCTTTATCTCTTGTCACCATTGATTCAAGTGTCTGTCTACATTACGTTATGACATTTATAAGATACAAACATGACTCTTCTCTGAATATTGTTATTTCGTTAATTGAATTTTCCTGAGCTATTTTGTGACTGAAACTGAAACATAATGTCTTTGGAAAATGGCATTTTTTATCTGTAGTGCCCCTCTTTTTCTTTCTCTCTCTCTTTCTCGCTTTCTTTTGTTCTTTCTTTCTTTCTTCTTTTCGTTCCCCTTCTCCTTCTAGCTCCCCAGTCATTTGTGTGTCACAATCTTTTACTTTCTTTCTTCCTTTCAATCCCGACCCCCCCCCCCCCCCCTCTCTCTCTCTCTTTTCTCTCTCTCTCTCTCTCTCTCTCTCTCTCTCTTTTCTCTCTCTCTGTCTCTCTCTCTCTATTCCCCCTCTCTCGTCTCTCTATCTATCTATCTATCTATCTATCTATCTATCTATCTATCTATCTATCTATCTATCTATCTATCTATTCTCCTCTCACAAACTATCTATCTATCAATCTACCTCTCTCTATCTCCCCCTCTCTCTCTCTCTCTCTCTCTCTCTCTCTCTCTCTCTCTCTCTCTCTCTCTCTCTCTCTCTTATCGCTTTTTGAAAACTCAAAAGTGGATTATATTCTTGAACTAACAATTTTATTTCACTGTCATAATGAAATTCTGTCCATTAATATTTTCCGTAACTTTTTTCTGTTTACTTTACCAGTATGGCCCATTGGAAACTCGCTAAATAATTCAACGAAAGACAATTTTGGGAAAAACTCATTCTCAGTCACAGCAAATGAGTTGTTATAGGAAGAGATAATGTTATCTCTTGTAAGGTTTGACCCATGCTTGGGGATGACACAGGCGCAGATTTGATCATTGACCCCATTGCTGTTCAGGCCTGATACACCCATAACTACCGCCTCTGAAACGCCGGAGATTCTGATTAGGACACTCTCAGGCCAGCTCGGATATACCAATATTGAGCCGTGGAATATGACGTCATCATTTCGGTCGGAGACGAAAAGGTCGCCATCTTGGTTGACCCATCCTCTGTCACCGGTGATGAAATAGCCGTCGGCTGTTGTGGTTGGTTTATCGCCGGGTGACTGGTTGTAGTAATGATTCGATCCGAAAGGAGCTGAGGAGAAAATATCATTGTCGGATCACAACAAGGATTTCTATAAAACTCATAGAATTATTTTTAAAAGAGCGAAGTGATGCCCTACGACCGACGTGTTTTTTTTTTTTTTGTTTTTTTTTTTGTTTACCAAATTCTGCATGAAAGGACTATTTTTCTCCATTTTTCTAGAGTACAAATAATCATTGACCACAACTGATAGTTAGGCCTATTAAGTGACCCCCCCCCCCCCTCACACAAAAAATACAGCCCCCCTCCCCGGCCCGCCCTCCCCCTCCTTCACAAAAAAAAAAAAAAAAAAAAAAAAACAAAAGCAAACAATAAATAAAACAAAAACAAACAAAACTATTTTTTTAAAAAACATGAAATTTGATAACTTGTGGTAACGTGGGTGATGATGTGTATCTGGCAAAAAATAGATAAATCCGGTACAGTTTTTCTGATTCTGCAAATTCAACCCTAACCCTGTCCCTAAACACAAATTCAACCCTAACCCTGTCCCTAAACACAAATTCAACCCTAACCCTGTCCCTAAACACAAATTCAACCCTAACACTGTCCCTAAACACAAATGCAACCCTAACCCTGTCCCTAAACACAAATTCAACCCCAGCTCCAGCCCCAGCCCAATGCCTATCCCCAATCCCTATACGATTGGCAGTTTCGTGTGGGGTGTGGGCAAAGAAACGGTCATGATTTGGATGGGATTCAAACCTGTGACAAAACAAAATTTTCCTTGAAATAAAAAAAATGCATATTATATACTATACCCAACCTCCATTTGTTGTATCAAACACAACACTGACTAACTATATTAGGTAAAAAGCTTTATTGTCTTGTGGTATAACACTCGCCCTTGGACTTGTAGGTCCCTGGTTTGTAAAAGCGCAAAGTTTAGTCTTTGTAAAAGGCTCTTTACTCACATTCTTTTACCGTATTCAGGTATAAAATGAGTACTTACCTGGCCGTTTACAGTGTTGTTTCTGTCGGAAATTTTAAAAAAATTTCTCCTAAAAGGCGCCATGTCTCGTCCTATATGTTCAGTTTTGCTGTTGACTAGAGACTCTGTGTAAAGCGCTTTGAGCAACTTTAGTGGATATTGCTCGTCATAGAAGCTCACTATGACGGCGGGGAGTGTTTTGTTTTGTTTTTTTTTGTTTGTTTGTTTGTTTGTTTTGTTTTGTTTTTTTTTTTTTGGGGGGGGGGGGAGGGGGTAGGGGGACGGAGGGTCGGGGTTTTTTTTTCGTTGATTTTTTTTCTTTCTTATCTGGTTTGACTTACATTTCACAACGATAATGCCCTCCTTTCCCGTGTCAACTTGTTGCATGTTCTCATCGACAATCTTCAAGGCCACCCCTAGCAATGGTTTTCCTGTCAAATAGTCCTCCATCTGGTCAGGACTGGTCACTATACCGTTGGTCACTCCAGACATCTCTGTTGAGGCGTAGGTGAGAACTAAACAATCCGCTAGCACACCCAAGGCATTGCACACTCGCTGAAATTTGTATTTGTCTCAAAAAGTTCAATTCAAATGCTTATTTTAGGCAATTGCCAATATAAACCATTCATTTACAAATAATTTCAAATCAACACAGGTAAAAGGAAACTACCAAAATAATTAAATTGATAAATAAAAAATTATATGTATTTAATTTAAGAGAATAGACAGAAAACAGAAAAAAAATAGATAAATAAGTTAATAAATAAATAAATAACAATAAATTGACTATAATAATATATAAACACATGCAAATAATTTTTCAGGAAACAAAATAAATAACTTATATAAATATAAGTCAGCGGTCACTGACATTGAAAATTAAGTCGTCGAGCCCAGACAATGACCCAAACAAAACAAAAAACATTCTAGGAGAAAAAAACAAATAAATAAAAATCCATCTTCAAACAAATAGCATCAATGTTAGTGACCAGGTTTTTATTTGTATTGTGTATGTGTTTAACAAAAAGAGTACATAAGTGTGACAAATCATGTTTAAATGGTATTATTTCTGAATGAATCGGGTGAGGAAGACTTGTATTTTAATCTTAACATACAACATTTGAGTTTTTAAACAAGAAATGTCTTTATTGAGGATGATAAGTTTTGTTTCTTAAAGTCCAAGATCCATAAATTTCCTCATTTTGATTGTAAACTCAATTTTCGTGAGCATTTTTTGCAGAATTTATATCGCACAGCATCCACTAAACGTGCTCAAAGCGCTATACAAGGCCCCCCCCCCCCCACCCCGACAACACAGCACTTAACATGTGTGACGAGACATGACGCCCGTTAGGTGACATCGCATTTCCGACAGAGACAAGCTGTCAACAGCCTGGTACTCATTTTACACCAAAAAATGATGAGAGAATGTGAGTAAATAGCCTTTTTCCAAGGACTCAAGTATGCGCCGTTCAGAGCGAGACTCGAATCCAGGACCTTCCGATCCAAAAAGGCGATTGTCATACCACATTACCACACAGCCGCACAGTTTTACATTATCATTATCACTGTTTTTCTCTTTCTTCTCCTTCTTCTTCTTCTTCTTCTTCTTCTTCTTCTTCTTCTACATTATCCATGTTTTTACCTTTGTTAAAGGTTGACCTCCAACAATCATGACCTTTAGTCTGTGCTTTGGTGGGTCGTCCTTGAAGTGAACCAAGAAAGAATCTATTTCCCCCGGAAGCATGAAGCCTGCTGTGCATTCTTCACTCTCGACGACGTCCCACAACTGTTTGGCATCAAGAACAGGCTCCTCGTTGAAACAGTCCTGAAGAAAAAGGATGCATCTTCTCTTATCTCTGGTCTTATCTTATCTTATCTTATCTTATCTCTGATCTTATCTTATCTTATCTTATCCTTTAAATGCCTTATACAATAGTTTATAATTACAAGATCTCATATAGCTTGCATTGTATCATTCACAGACAGTTTTACACAACTTTGAATGTAAATAAATATTGAGCTTTTATATAGCGCAATATCAACTAAATGTGCTCAAAGCGCTTTACAAGGAGTCCCTGACCAACAGCAACACGTAACATTTAGAACGAAACATGAACGCCTTTTAGGCGATATTTCAATTTTTTTTTTCTGACAGAAACAACGCTGTCAACGGCCACGTACTCATTTTACACCTCAGTACGGTGATAGAATGTGAGTAAAGAGCCTTTTCCAAGGACTCAACTATGCGCCGAGCGAGGCTTGAACCCAGGACCTTCCGATCCGAAAGCGAGTGTCATACCTCAAGACCACATAGCCGCACGGAATGAAGGGGAAAATGTATCAATACGGCAATGTAAAATCGAAAAATACTATCATAGAATACTGGTAATGGAAAATTGGTGATGTATTTTTATATTTTATTGTAAACAAAATTATATAATGTTGATGGCAACGGGTTATTATTACCCAAGCAAGTGCGCGTACACACACACACACACACACACACACACACACACACACAACATGAAATCATATACACATATTAAAGAGTCGGGAGGGGGGGGGGGAGGGGGGGAGGGGATAGTATAGAAGAAAAATAATAACGAGAGAGAAAGGCAGGGATCGGAGAGGAAGATCAGAGAGGTAGATGGAAATTGATCAGAGAGAGTGAGAATCGAGACAAAGAAAGTCACGAGGACGCAAAGAAAGAAACAGAGGAATAGTAACAATGACGCACACACACACACACAGAGAGAGAGAGAGAGAGAGAGAGAGAGAGAGAGAGAGAGAGAGAGAGACAGACAGACAGAGAGAGCGAGAGAGAGAGAGAGAGAGAGGGGGGGGGGGGGGGGGGAAATGGGGGTGGGGGGGGGGGGGGAAACAAATCAAGAAAAAAAAAAAAACAACAAGAAAAATATCCTAACAGGCAAACATAAAATGCCCAAACAATTGCCCAAAACCCCCCAAAACACAAACAAACCACCCCCCCCCCCCCAAAAAAAAAGAAAAAAGCAAGCTTCGGAGGTCTGATTCATGGACCTAGACTATGACGATAGTCTGAGACTATATCCGTGATAAGATAAAAATTTTAAAAATAAAATTAAGCTTTGTATAGCGCAATATCCACTAAATGTGCTCAAAGCGCTTTACAAGGGTTCCCTGGTCAATAGCAACATTTAACATGTAGGACGTAACATGCCGCCTGTTAGGCGATAATACAATTTTTCGGACAAAGACAACGCTGTTAACGGCAAGGTACTCATTTTACACCTGAGTACGGTGAGAGAAAGTGAGTAAAGAGCCTTTTCCAAGGACTCAACTATGCGCCGAGCGCGAGGCTCGAACCCAGGACCTTCCGATCCGAAAGCGAGTGTCATACCACTAGACCACATAGCCACAAGATGTAAAGGTTACCTGGATTACATTGCACGATGAATCAGCCAGATATTGGAAAGGGAATCCCCCAACCCAGCCCAGGGGTCTCGTACTGAATCGCCTGGACGGTTTGCCCGTACTGTAAATCCGCCCCGTTGCTAAGATTGTTCTATGATCACGTGGGCACAATTTGCTGAACCCTGTCGTGCCGGATGTCCCAAAAACGTAAACAACGGATTCTGGAGAGACGTCTTGGGGTGGAAAGACTTCATCTGAGCTCTGCCGCAAACTGTCCAAAAATGGGAGCATGTCTTGAGTATTATTATTATTATTATTATTGTTGGATCTGTCAATGAGGATTATACGTTTCATAGAAGGAACCTCGGGTATTGCGACGTCGATATATCCGGTGGATGGGTAGTTTGAAGGAAGGAATCGCTGTAGGACATTGAATGCAGGGTTGGTTTTGATGAATGGAAGGATGATCCCAGTAGCCATTGCACGGTTTGCTGTTTTATAAAAATCTGTTCCGTCATTTTCCATAATCTGAGGGTTAAAAGTAATAATTAATGTTTAGGTTATTGATATGATGTGTAAAGTTAAATTGAGCTTTAAATTGATATTTTATATAGCGCGATATCCACTTAATGTGCTCAAAGCTCTTTAAAGGGGTCCCTGACCAACAGCAACATGAAACATGTAGAACGAAACATGACGCATGTTAGGCGATATTACAATTTTTTTCCGACAGATATAACGCTGTTAACGGCCAGGTACTCATTTTACACCCGAGTACGATGAGAGAATGTGAGTAAAGAGCCTTTTCCAAGGACTCAACTATGCGCCGAGCGAGGCTCGAACTCAGGACTTTCCGATCCGAAAGCGAGTGTCACACCACTAGACAACATAGCCGCACACACACACACACACACACACACACATATATATATATATATATATATATATATATATATATATATATATATATATATATTATATATATCTATCTATATATATATATATATATATATATATATATATTTATATATATATATATATATATATATATATATATATATATAAAGTTATTTTTCAATCCTCATGACTTCATATTACAAATTGATCACAAAGGTCATTTCAAATGTGACCAATCGTCTCATAACAGTTTTATATCAAGGTGAATCCTCTACTTAAAATATTAAATATCAAGTTTAACATAAAGATTTGTTTTAAAATTAAGCATTTCATTGAGGATTAATTTATTCCTTTAAACTACTAAAAACAAACAAACAAAAAGAAACAAATCAAAAAAATATAATTAAAAACTAAAAAGCAATGACAAAAAAAAAAGAAAAGAAAAAACAAATTTAAGACCTTTTCTCATTAATTGCTTTAACTTAATATTCTTCATCTTGTTCCTGCTAATATAACACCAGATTGACGAGGTGGGTTACAAATGTAGATAGGTTCTCGGAATTCGGAATCTCAATAGCGAAAATTGAGCTTTAAATAACTGAGCTTTATATAGCGCAATATCCACTAAATGTGATCAAAGCGCTTTACAAGGGGTCCCTGGTCAACAGCAACATTTAACATGTAGGACGGGACATGACGCCTATTAGGCGATATTACAATTTTTCGGACAAAGACAAGGCTGTTAACGGCCAGGTACTCATTTTACACCTGAGTACGGTGAGAGAATGTGAGTAAAGAGCCTTTTCCAAGGACTCAACTATGCACCCAGCGCTAGGCTCGAACCCAGGACCATCCGATCAGAAAGCGAGTGTCATACCACTAGACCACATAGCCGCACAGCAATAATGAGACGAATGGTCTGGATGATTTTCCTGTACTTGTAAACCCTTTATTTGTTCTTTAATTGGATTCAGTAGTCTGATGTCCCGCCGCCCGGCAACGGCGGCCATCTTGGTTCTAAATAAAGAAAATCATGACTTTTTATTCTTCATGCTGGCTAGAACTTTTCATATGCCTTGTGATCAGAATGTGTAAAAGTCAAAACATGATCAAATTTATGGGGTTTTTTTCCTCTGGATACGGTTTTATGCTCGCCAAAGAAATATTTCATACGGCGTCCGCCATTGTTCCGATAGTTTAGAGCCAGTGTTACTAAGTTACCATGCGTCATAAGGAAGGAAGTGACGTTACGACTGTTGAAGTGTATTACTTGTTTGCATTGTACGTATCATTGTTGGCCATGAGTGTGAGTGTGACAGTGTGCGTGAGTGTGTTTGTGTGTGTTTGTGTATGTGTGTATGTTTGTGTATGTGTGCGTTATTCAAAATGGGCAAACAATGAAGAGCTATAAAATTGATTTCCGATACAGGTAGAAAATTATCCATTGTAAAAACACCGCTCTTAAAAGGCTAAATAGTAATACTCTTCAACAGTCATGACGTCACTTCCCTCGTAATGACGCATGGTAACTTAGTAACTGGCTCTAAACTATCGGAACAATGGCGGACGCCCTTATGATATATTTCTCCGACATGCATAAAAGTGTATCCAGAGGAGAAAAACATTATAAATCTGATCATGTTTTGACTTTTACACATTCTGATCACATAACATATGAAAAGGTATGGCCAGCATGAAGAATAAAAAGTACTGATTTTCTTTGTTTAGAACCACGATGGCCGCCGTTGCTGGGCGACATGACATCAGACTATTGAATTCAATTTGAAATAAAACAATATATACGATACAGAGATTCTAAAATCTTACCTGGCAATTAGCGCCAATACAGCCTGTCATGATTATACCAAAATCCGCAACAACTCTCTCTGGAGAATTTGGAACAGCGTTAGCAATGAGATCTCCATTTTTGAAGCCCATCTCCCTCAACCTTGTGGCAAACCTGCCCGCTAGCACGTGTACATCCTTTGCGGTTAGCACGGTAGTTCTTCCAGTCTCGTTGAAGAAAACAAAAGCTTCTTTCTCTGGCACAACTTCCGCCCAGTGTTTGAGCATTGATGGAATGTCTTGGATAGAATTAGCCTCCTTTTGTGACGTCATCGTTTGGTTGATCCTTTCTTTAAAAAATCTAGCCCTGTGGAGAATATTGTGTTTATTCGAGTCGATTTAAAAAAATTATACGGCGCACAACTCTACTGAAAGATTTGAAAATTAGAAATGTATTTTTTACAGATAGATAAACAGATAACTTGATTTCCTTTTATAATTTAAAGTCAGTTTGAAAGTTCGTTGAGTCAAACAGATATCATAAAATACGTACCGACGACACTAGCACTCTCAAAAACAACCAAGTTCGAAACTGTAAAAAGTTGTCAGTGTGGCGTTTTTACGCAAATCGTTGCATTCGAAATAATGTATTCACTTAATGTAAATGTTGCTGCTCGAAGCTCGAAGAAATAAATATGTGAAATTGAATGTAAGCTTCAATTTAATTACAAAAACAGATCAAATGAACGTTTCAAGTTTCCCCTTTATCAACAAAACAGGATTAATGAAACACCACAGATGAATGAGATAATGTGGTAGTGGCGTAGTTAAGATGATTAAACAAAACATTGGTTGGCAGGAAATTAGTATGCTCCTTTGTAACATTATTATTTATTTGTATTCACTTAATTACTTTAAGGATTTCAGATCTACACTAAGTTTTCAACAGTTTTCATCTATTTACGACATCAAGTATTATTATTGCCCCTTTGATGCTTTCAATACCCAGGCTGTCATTTTAGCGCATCGGGATCTCTTATAAAATGTACACAAGAAGTAACAAACTCAGCCAGAAGAGCACTATTTTCACTTAGAAAGTATTTTAACACTAACACAGAAATTTTACCACAGATGCAAATGAAACTGTTCAATAGTACCATCTTACCAATACTGAATTATGGGGCAGAAATATGGGGTTTAAGAAGAGCTGATCCAATTGAAAGATTTCACCTCGGTTTTCTTAAATCCATTCTATGTGTTAAGCACAGCACACCAAACTGTTTTGTTTATGGCGAATTGGGGGTGTATCCTTTGCATATTGAAAGAAAAATGAAAGTTATTAAATATTGGTTGATACTTATTCGCCCAGGAAATAATGATTGCTCATTCACTCATGCAGTATACAAAGAACTTGTGCAATTGAATATTAATGAACCAAACACAACAACTTGGGTAAGCCTGGTGAAGCAGTTGCTGGATAGGATTGGAATGGGCCATTATTGGGTTAAACAAAATGTGATAAATGAAAATTACTTTCTGGCGGTTTTAAAACAACGCTTGGATGACATGTTTCTACAAGAGTGGCACGCTGAGATGTCGATGACGACGTCTGGACGGCTGTACAAACACATTAAAGACACCTTTGAGTTAGAACCATATATGAAACTGTGTAATAAATCTTACAGAGTTGCCATCTCAAAAATCAGATTGAGTTCTCATTTGTTTTATATAGAAAGGGGTAGATGGGGCACAAGAAAAGTAGATAGAAATGATCGTAAATGTCCTACTTGTGACGTAATAGAAGACGAATACCATTGTCTAATTGAATGTTCGAGGTATACGCATGAGAGAAGAAATTGCCTGCCGGAAAAACTGAAAAATAGACCAAGTATGTTTGAATTTATCAAATTTTTGAAATGCAGAGACAGTAGACAGCAAGGTGATTTAGGTAGACTTTGCTTTAAGGTACAGATCGAACACAAGAAATATTTACAAGTATAATTGTGGTTTTCACGACAAGGAAAAATTATTAAAATTGATGATAGAGGGAATAATGCGATTGTTTGTTTGTTTTCATTTATTTTTGTCTGTTTAGTAACTGCAGTTCTGATACTAAGATGTGGTATATTATACAAAATATGACATGTTATATATATATATATATATATATATATATATATATATATATATATATATATATATATATATATATATATATATATATATATATATATATATATATATATATATATAAGTATGTGTGTGTGCGTGTGTGAGTGTGTATTTGTGTGAGAAAGTGGGGTGGGGGAGGGGAATTGGGCATTGATATTAAAATATTGTATTATAGTTTACCATGATAAAGATTAGTTGCGATTGCACAATTGGCTTATTGTTATTATTATTATTATTATTATTATTATTATTATTATTATTATTATTATTATTATTATTATTATTATTATTAATAATAATAATAATATTATTATTATTATTGTTGCTGTTGTTGTTGTTGTTATAACCAGCATTGATATCATAACCAGTGTATATAACCCATAGAATTAAACGAATGAGAATACGTACGAAGCCTAAAAAGTGTCCACCCATGAAAGCATTCAGCGCCATTTTGTTGTTGGCTGAGAATGTAGTAATTACCATTCATTCGGTATCTATGTCAACATAACGACACAAGAAAAACAACAAACAATATCAAAATCCACAATAAAATGTTTCAGAAATGTTGCGTATATTTATGGCACAACGAAGCTGTCAAAAAATGAAATTAGAGAATGTGTGTAATCATGTATTATAATAACCTGTAATGTGTTTTCCAACCACCACATCATCTACTACTACAACCACCACCACAATATCATCACTAACACTACTACTACAACCACCAGCCCCACATCATTATCACTACCACTACTACTACACCACCACCAGCACATCATCATCACTACCACTACTACAATCACCACAACCACATCGTCATCACTACCACTACTACCACAACCACCACCACCACTACTACTACAACCACCACCACATCACTACCTCAACTACTACAACCACCACCACAATAGCATCACTACCACTACTACTACAACCACCACAACCACATCGTCATCACGACCACTACTACTACAACCACCACCATATCATTACCATTACCACTACCACCATATCATTACCATTACCATTACTACTACAACCACCACAACCACATCGTCATCACTACCACTACTACTGCAACCACCACTACCACCATATCATCACCATTACAACTACAACTACAACCACCACAACCACATCATCATCACTACCACTACTACTACAACCACCACCACATCATCATCACTATCACTACTACTACAACTACAACCACCACCACATTATCATCACTACCACTACTACTACTGCAACCACCACCACCACCATATCATCATCATTGAAATATTTTATTTTTTTAAATTGAGCTTTATATAGTGCAATATCTACTAAATGTGCTCAAAGCGCTTTACAAGGGGTCCCTGGTCAACATTTAACATGTAGGACGGGACATGACGCCTGTTAGGCGATATTACAATTTTTCGGACAAAGACAACTCTGTTAACGGCCAGGTACTCATTTTACACCTGAGTACGGTGAGAGAATGTGAGTAAAGAGCCTTTTCCAAGGACTCAACTATGCGCCGAGTGCGAGGCTCGAACCCAGGACCTTCCGATCCGAAAGCGAGTGTCATACTACTAGACCACATAGCCGCATCATTACCACTACTACTACAAACACCACCACCACATCATCATCACGACCACTACTACTACAACCACCACCACCATATCATTACCATTACCACTACTACTACAACTACAACCACCACCACATCATCATCACTACCACTACTACTACAACTACAATCATCACCACCACCACATCATCATCACTATTACTACTACAACTACAACCACCACCAACACCACATCACCTCACTAACACTCAGTACTACAATCACTACCATTAGGGTTTGGAGCTTTACTTCATTTGAAATAAGGAAACTTCGGAATTGTATTTGGTATTGTGTTTATATATCATAATATAATTCTAATCAGTTATCTATTTAGAACTAGATACTATACAATATGTATGCCAATACCACCCCAATTCCCCTTTCTTGTGTGCGGGAATTCCTCTTTCGGCATTGAAATTGAGTGTGAGAGAGTCATCACTACACACATAAACAACAGAAACAATTTAAAAACAAGACTATGACACGCAACCACTCACACACGAGGCTATACTATTTATCATTTTCTCTATATAGAATAGGACAAGACAAACAATAGCTTGACTCTCGCTACACTTCGCATTGATGTTTGTCGTCTCACGAGTTCAACTCTCGGTCGACCTGTCAATATTCCTTTTTGCCTCGGACGTAATCATTAATATAATGTTGTGTGGTTTTGACCGTGAAGAAAACCTTAAGAAGTCACATTTATATCATTTTAGAGAGATCGTTTTGAATAATTTTGTGTTAAACGAGCGAGCAGCAACTTGTTTTCATGAACGGCCGATCAGCGCTTGTTTACTATAGTAACGCGATTCCCAGCCAACATCAAAATGGCGGATATTTTTCTCATCGAGGCCGCTGGTTGGTTAGCCAATAAGAGCACCGTACGGTTTCCATTGGGTAAATTCCTTGATATAACCATATATATATTTTTTTTCCCTTTCTTGGTTCTTCTGTTTTGATGTGATTTGTAAAAGAAGTGTTGTATTTCACTTGTTAGGACCCTTTGCTTGTATCTTTGACTTCTAAGCGATTTCAATCTAAGTACACCGAGGGGTGTTCTTGGTGCCCTATCCGCACCATTTACCTTTGCCTTATTTATCCTCAGGTGCCTTTGAGAAAAGTATACTTTTAGACTACCTTATACATTTTCTGTTCTTTCAATGCGTCACAAACGCCGTAAAATTCTTAAAAACACAGAAACCAACCCTTGACATGGAATAATTGAAGTACGCAAGCTTGTTTCGCTCTAGACTATATCAGTACGGAAAATTACTTAAATGTTTGTGATATTCTAAAAGAGTTAATTATTTGTCTTTGGGAATTAATTCTGTAATTCTACCAAACAATACGTTAAACTAATATGTCTGTAACTTCTAGGCAATGTTCGCAAAATCCCATTCTTCTAGAACTTTAATCAACGATAGAAATGTGTTAAATAAGTGGTTGGCTATTTATTATGTTGGAATTTCCCCGAAGATAAAGATCACCCAGACCAAAGCATTTTGGAGCACCTAGGATTACTAAAAGTCAATAACTTTATTATCCAAAACAGAATTACCATGATATAATCCCTATCTTCTTAATTGTCAACGAATGGGATATAAGCGTGGTCCTCATTTACAAATACAATACTAGATATTATTGCTGCGGCGCTTCTGTTATTTTTACAATTAATATTATTATTATTATTATTATTATTATTATTATTATTATTATTATTATTATTATTATTATTATTATTATTATTATTATTATTATCATTATTATTATTATTACTATTATTGTAAGTATTGGTGGTATTACAATGTTGTATTTTTATGGTTATTAATGGCATCATTTTATGCTTTGGTTTCATGTACCTTTTTTTCTCACTTTCATGTCTGTTGTCATCAAATTGTATGGATTATTGATTAAAATAAAAGTTATTTTTGTTTGTCTTATTTTGACTATGGAACTGATACTTATCATAGCAGACCTGCCTACTTGAAATAGGAAAATGTAATAAGTAGTTTTAAGGGTAAATAACATCGAAGACATTTTAACTACCCTTAAAAACCACCAGTTTGTCCTTATAATGCGTGGGGAAAAATATTAACTCTATGTGATAGCTCTGGCACCAGAACTTCGTTTTCAAGAAATGACATTTAATTAAAAACCTTTATTATATCCAGCCCGGGATTTAGCCGTAGTACAACGGGAATTTTCGTGGTAGTGAGGTCTGTTGTGATGGGTATCATTTTTTTTTTTTTTTTTTTTTTAATGAGAAAAACTGATTGGAAATGTAAAAGTGATGGTGATAGTGGTAGTGATAATGGTAATGGTGGTGGTGGTGGTAACGGTGATGATTGGGGTGTAGGGATGATGGTAATATTATTATGGTTAATATTATTGATATTCTTGTTGTTGTTGTTGTTGTTCTTCTTCTTCTTCTTCTTCTTCTTCTTCTTCTTATTATTATTATTATTATTATTATTATTATTATTATTATTATTATTATTATTATTATTATTATTATTATTATTATCATTATTATTATTATCATTATTATTATTATTATCATTACTATATTATTAAATTATCATTATTATTATTATATTATTATTATTATTATATTATTATTATTATTATTATTATTATTGAACGTATTGATGTTATTACGATTGTTGTATTTTTGTGTGGTGTATCAGTTTATTTTTTTTGGTTCCATTTACCTTTTTATTTTTTTTATTTTTTCCACTTTCATGTATGTTGGCATCAAATTGTTGATTTATTGGCGAAAGCCTAAGATTGAATAAACTTTGAAACACAACGCCCATGTATCATGCTGAGAAAAAATGACCAATTGTAACGTTGGTTATTCTTAAAATGTGAACACTTTTCACTATGTGGATCATTTTGAGCACACTTTGCAATGTGACCAACGACCTCGAGCACATGGAAATGTAATACAGATCGTACCCATTGTATCTGTCTCGCTTCTAGCCCGAACAAACCAAAAATAGACATATTATTATGATGGAATACTTGATACTGTTCGCGTCTGCTTCAGATTTTCATTTGACATCAGGAGTAAAGTGGTCAAGACACCCATTTTCTTTCATGTAAGTTAGATCAGTGTATATTACTTAGTTTTGAATTATGGGCAAACTCTTAATTTTACCAATCAACAATCAAAACATGATCACCAGAGTACTGTACTACTGTACTGTAAGGTAAGTTCTCGATCCCAGGATTGGGAGACATTCCAAAAGCTCCTACATCCTCAGTATTCTTTCAATTTGTATTTTCACCGTTGATATTTTGTCAGGCGTTTATTTATTCAATTTGTCATCATATAGAAGCACTTTAAAATCTCTAGAACAAACCTTGATAGATTTGTGAAAGTTTAACATTTTCTAATTTGACTATTGTTTTGATTCTCGGCCGCCATTTTGATTTGTGAAATATTGAAAAGTAGTGCAAAGCAGTCCGAGGGTTTTTTTTTTCTATTGGGGTTAGCTCGAGATCGGAGGATTTTTAAAAAATTAGGGTTAGCCATAAATCTTAGCAAAGGTGCTAGGGTGTTTGTTTTTCCTATTACTATTAGGGGTAGTTAAAGGTTCTGGGTTTTATTTTTGGGGGGTTAGTTGAGGGAATATTATTTGAGTTGTTTCCCTTTCTAGGAGCTTTCGGAAAGCCTCCCCAGGATCGTCTTTCAACTCTGCTCACGTCTGCTACTGCAGGTTTATTTTCGCAGTTGATTTTCTTACCACAACCTGTTTTCACACACGGAAAACTGTATGTTGCTGTGTCACGGGTCAGAGGCTATAGAGGCTCACACTCCACGTTGGGCCACACAGAAAAATCAACAGAAAATGTACGAAGTTAGACAGACAACGTTGTTTACCAATCTGCCCTCATTAAATGATGGTGGGTACAATATCGAATGAAAATAGTTCATTCCCCGCGAAATTGCAGGCTTTTTACTAGTATTATAAAAAAAGACAACCTACTGTGTACACAAAATATATATCCTGGTAAAATTTCAAAACAAAACAAATCAAGTAATCGTCTCTTCTTTGCAGTATTCTCTTGATTGAATATCCTCGGCAATGAAGTCTGAAAAGAATAAAATCCTTTGTTAAAACTTTACATTAGATAGTATGCGTTTAGCCAAGAAACTCACAACATTTCTAAAAAGAGTATAACTGACCAAAACACAAAACTATGTATGGGAGACCTTCCATAAGCTACTACACATCCTGTTCTAGTAGGGGGTTTGGGAGGGGGGAAACTTTTTTTTTAAGTCTCCCCCCTCCCAAACCCCCTACACTAGAACTTCTAGTATGGGGTTTGGGAGGGGGGAGACTTCAAAAAAAAGTTTCTCCCCTCCCAAACCCCCTACTAGAACAAGAATACTTGGGATGTAGTAGCTTATGGAAGGTCTCCCCTATGTGTAACCTTGAACGTTTATCGGCTGGTTAATACCGTTTAGTGAGAATCACTCATAAAACACGGATGACAAAAGAAAAAATACAATAGCAAAGACCAATGACGTCAAATTTGTACTATCTATAAGACGAGATATCGAGTAATCTTTCATATTCTGTAGATCCCACAAAGAAATGATTAATTTTCTATTTCTCATTTTACTTTATACTATCTGTGTATTATAAAATAACCGTTTACTGATGTTTTTGTGATTTGTTATTCATCATTTTCAATCATGTTTTTTGTTGCTTATAGGCAAATAGGGCAGTGAAAATTTATTTCCAAAAAGAGTGTACAACAGAAAATTATGATGCAGACAAAGCAAGAAAGAAAAATACAAATAAACAAAAACATCACAAAAAAACAGTCTACCTCGACTGGGAATCGAACCTCAGACCTTCTGAATACCATTAATGGTACCACGTCTGACCGCCCAGTAATCAGAGGGCGTGAGGTTCAATCCCCAGTCGAGGTAGACTGATTTTTTGGGATGGGTTTTTTCTTGTATCATTCTTTCTTGCTTTATCTGGCACATTTCATACACACTTGTTCAGATCTTTATCTAACACCACTGCCTGCTCCCTAGCTTCTTAACATAATATGAGGGGTAGAAGGGGAGGGATGGCACTGGATTCAATGGTACAATAACCAATTTTTGATTGACTTTCCCTTTTGAAGACATTGAATGACGTGGACACCACTTATCTCTTTGTTATTGTTTTTAAAAATTGAGCTTTGAGCTTTTATATAGCGCAATATCCAATTAACGTGCTCAAAGCGCTTAACAATGGATCCCTGGCCAACAGCAACACTTAACGTGTAGGAGGGGACATGGCGCCTGCCAGGCGATATTACAATTTTTTGGACAGAGGCAACGCTGTTAACGGCGATGTACTCATTTTACACCTGAGTACGGTGAGAGAATGTGAGTAAAGAGCCTTTCCCAAGGACTCAACTATGCGCCGAGCGAAGCTCGAACCCAAGACCTTCCGATTCGAAAGCGAGTGTCTTACCACAAGACCACATAGCCACAGCCAGTTGAGCGATTGGTTCTCAATAAGTTCTCTCAATCAGACTATAAACGTTTAAGTTTACACTTTCTTTGTGTGTTAATACGATTGATCTTGCTAGCAGAACTGGTGAGTATTTTACGTAAACACATACCATCAATATAGACCAACGGTATCAAAAGTATTGTATAATATGTATTCACTATAATGTTTAAAATAATTTTTTAAAAGTAGTCTTTCAGAGGCTATATGTCAATGGAACCAGAGTTTATCCAGGTTTCTATGGCGTGAAACAGACAACGGGAATTGCTTGCTATCCTTTGGATATGACGGTATTCTATCGCAAAATACTCCCACCAGATCTAACAGACTAAGCTACCCAATCACTTCTGGGTGGACGGGAGAAAAAGTCTCTGCTTCACCCGTTATCGATGTCGACCCCTTTGCGTGTGAGGCGTGTGCTCTAGCAACTGAACCATCGGAGCTCCCATTTCAAACATCACAATGATGGCTCTGACTCAAATTAGAGATAAGAAAATTTGGTTGGCCATTTCGTCGAACCATCATGAATACACAAGATAGGAAACTGCTTTTTATTTCTTTTATAACAATCTAAGAGCAATGTTTATAAAAATATTAAAAAGGCATTATACACCTTAAATTACAAAGCCAACACTGATTTTGTCCCTTATCATCACGTCTTATAAATGCAAGAAGCATACAGATGTTTCCTTGATCATGCTAAGTCATCAATATCCTGCGACATCAAAAAAGCATTATTCACTGCATCCTCTGCACTTCTCAAAATTAACAAAGATCGTAAGTAGATCCTTATTTGGCCATTTATGCGCGTTAATTACAAAGCACAATGAAACAAACAAAAACAGGCGGGGGTTTTCATTGTAGAAAAAAGCAGAGCACCTGACCCTAAGCTACATTATGTTGTTTTTCATATAATTACGAAATTGATTCAATTGGCAGAGGCAATTATTTTCAATTATGATATTTTTAGTGATAGCAATTAGAACAATAGATGATTATTTTAGGCTTTGTGGTAAAAATAGAACAATATTTGTGGTGAAAATAGAACAATACTTTCAAGTGAAGAGGTCGAATGTGTACATGTTATTGTTTCTTCTATTAATAGAACAATTACAACTCACTCAATAATAAGACATTCTTTTGATAATGATATCAGCTGCTCTCTTTTAAGAAATCGTGACTTGGTTACTTATTCTAAATAACATAACAGGATATCCGTCTTCAAGACTTCAATGTTCCTTTGGAAATAAATATCTAGACAGAGCGTGAATGGGAAAGTTGAGAACTCCGTTGTTTTACTCATGACTTTTTAGTTAAAGTAAGAAGTAAGAATAATGCCTTCCCAAAGATTTGAACCCGAGGCTCGTGATCAAGAGCTAGTTACTTGTATAAAACGCAATGTCATTCTGTTGTGTTAAGACGGATAGAGTTGATGGAATGATGGGTGTGTTGGAAATGGTGGTGATTGTGGTGGTGGTGGTGGTGGTGGTGATAGTGGTAGTGGTAGTGGTAGTAGTGGTGGTGGTGGTGGAAGTGGTGGTGGTGGTGATGGTGGTGGTGGTGATTGTACTGGTAGTGGTGGTGGTAGTGGTGGTAATGATGGTGGTAATTGTGGTGGTGGTGGTGGAGGTGGTGGTGATAGTAGTGGTAATTGTGGTGGTGGTGGTTTGTAAATGACACAACCAATTTACAATGTCACGTGATCAACTCAAAATCCTAGCTTGAACAGAAGTAAAAACGGATCAATAATATAATTGATATACCTTAAGTAATCAATCTTAATAAAATAATGTGCCAGATAATTTTATTGATTTGTTTTGATTTTTGTTTTTTGTTTCTTTGTTTGTTTGTTTTTATTTGTTTTTTGTTTTTTGTTGTTGTTGTTGTTGTTCTAAATAAGCCACAAAACAGTGATTTTTTTTTTAAAATGTCAAAATACAAGCAAAAACGAGAATCATTAAATTGTGATTGATAATCATATTATTTTCTCCATGTCTTACTATTGACATGCAATTAACTCATTACGTGTGGGATATCTTTTTAACCCATCATACACACAAAAGCGTCAATTAAACAATCTGACAACTCTTACTTCGCCAAGAAAGCATGCGGCTGCTATGATACATACCAAACGAACCCGGATGTACATTCCGAAACAAGTACGTTGATCCGAATATATTATCAATCATTTCGTGATTTCTTTTTTAGTAGGTTAAAGTACACACGACGACATTTGAAAAAGGATGTAGGTAGCCTACGCCATGATCCAAGGAAAATCGCATTTCTTCCGGGAATATCCGATATTATCTGGATATTAAGTGATATTTTAAAGCTTTTTTTCGTCCATTCACTTCTGAACTTAGCAAAAGTCGCCTTAATCACTTCTGAACATAGCATAAGTCGTCCAATCCTATCTGAACTTAGCAAAGTCGTACTTTCTATGCTGTGAATACTTCTGAACACATTTTTGTCATATAGTGCGACGAAGGAAATTAAAAGACAAAAAACAAAAAACAAAAAAAAAAAACAAGCAAAACATCCGATTTGTCACGCTTTGAATTCATGTACTTCCATAAAACTGAAAAATTAAGAACTGTGGCACAATCGGTGACACCAAAGATGAAAACTGCACAGAGGAATTGGTGGAAGAAGCCGAGGCATCATAGTCTGTTGACTGTTTAGACAATAATTTGTCCCGATTAGAGTGGTCAACATATTTCTTTCAGCTGGAATAATGACACATTATTCCTTATAGATAGTGTGCGCTTGGCTAAGAAGATCACAACATTGCCACCCGGAAGTATAACGGACCAACACACAAAACTGTGTGTATCCTTGAACGTTTATAGTCAGGTTTATACAGTTTAGTGAGTTCTTCTTCTTCAAGTACCAAGTCTGCGCCAGACATCGGTGATCATGGTACGCCATTCATCTCTCTGATCAGATAACCTCAGAAAACTAATATTACTCTTCTCTTTCTTTGTCACACAGCTGTTCAAACTATTCAAATATGTTTTTCTTGGTCTACCTTTACTCTTTTTACCTTCTATCTTTCCTGTGAGAGCAAGATGTTCAATAGATTTATGTCGATTTAGGTGTCCTAAAAATTGCATTTGTCTTTTTCTTATTGTACGAATTAATAGCCTTTTAGTTTCAGCTTGCTCTAATACTTCTTCATTAGTTTTCTTCTCTGTCCATGAGATTCTTAACATCCTTCTAAGAAACCACATTTCTGCTGCCTCCAGTTTCTTTCTAATGTCTTCTGTAATTGTCCAGCTTTCGCAGCCATATAATAATACTGACCATACGTAGGCCTTAAAAACCCTATGTTTTGTTGTCATTGAGATACTGTGGTTTTTAAAATTAGACTCATTTTATTGAAACTATCTTTAGCTATTGCAATTCTTCGTTTTATTTCTGTGTTGCATCTGCCATCTGAAGTTATTATGTATCCAAGATATGTGAGTATGGCAAAAAAATATCAACAATAAAGACCTGAATGGCGTCAACTTCATACTATCTATAGATAGTATGCGCTTGGCTAAGAAGCTCATAACATTGCCATCCGGAAGTATAACGGACCAACACACAAAACTGTGTGTATACATGAACGTTTTATAGTCGGGTTAATACAGTTCAGTGAGCATTACTCATAAACGCGTATGGCAAAAAAATATCAACAATAAAGACCTGAATGGCGTCAACTTCATACTATCTATATGATTTGCAGTTGGACTTACACATCTGGTAAACATTACACATTCAGGCACACCCGTTATGCAAACACATCAATGTTGATTTTGGCTGGATCTTTACAGATTCGTCTATAGATAGAATGCGCTTGGCCAAGGAGTTCACAACATTGCCATCCGGAAGTATAACGGACCAACACACAAACTCTGTGTAACCATGAACTTTTATAGTCTGGATAATACAGTTTAGTGAGAACAACTCACAAACGAAGATGGCAAAAACAATAACAAAGGCCTGAGTGACGTCATCTTCGAACTATCTATAGATAGTATGCAGATGACGTCACTCAGGCCTTTGTTATTGTTTTTGCCATCCGCGTTTGTGAGTTGTTCTCACTAAACTGTATTAACCAGACTATAAAAGTTCATGGTTACACAGAGTTTGTGTGTTGGTCCGTTATACTTCCGGATGGCAATGTTGTGAACTCCTTGGCCAAGCGCATTCTATCTATATAAAGAAAATGCGACGCATTAAAAAGAGTGAAGAAGACAATAATTTCAACCGAGGACTGCGTCAATCAGAAAATTTTCAATATTATATATATAATATTTTGAAGGATGATTATTTTAACATGAATATTTTGAATAGATGAAGAGCCATGTGATTCTCCTTGGATTCACATTTCACGCCGATTTGATCCCAGGGATAAGTTGGCCTCAAGTAAAAAGAAGAAATACAACCTCTCAAGCACATCTAGTAAACATGATACCGGAGACAGCGATAATATGATACAGAGGCGAGAAACTTCTGAAGTGGCAATAGAGTTTTAATGGCAGACAAGACAATGTGTATCTCTATCAGGTTGTGTCAAGTCGACAAACATCCTCTCGCTCATAATGATTATATGCGATACAATCGAAATTTGGCACAGATTTTTGTATCCTTCTATAGATAGTATGCGCTTGGCTAAGAATCTCATAACATTGCCATCCGGAAGTATAACGGACCAACACACAAAACTGTGTGTATCCATGAACGTTTATAGTCGGATTAATACAGTTGAGTGAGCATTACTCATAAACGCGGATGGCAAAAAGCAATAACAAAGACCTGAGTGACGTCATCTTCGAACTATCTATACTCAGTTTGGTAATTTCTTCTCACCAAATTCTCTCAGACTATAAACGTTTTGTGTATTTGTACGATTGATATAGCGGGCAGAAATAGTGTGTATTTTATTTTAACACATAATATCATCAATGCACAAATGCCATGTTTGCCGGCTTGACATTGAACATCCTCAAACGGAGGGAACCGATGATACATCTATGCACACATACCCGCATGCAAACCCGATGATGTTGGCTAAGAAGCTCACAACATTGCCATCCGGAAGTATAGATAGTTCGAAGTTGACGTCACTCAGGAATTTGTTATTGTTTTTTGCCATCCGGAAGTATAACGGACGAACACGCAGAACTCTGTGTAACCATGGACTTTTATAATCTGGATAATACAGTTAAGTGAGAATTATTCATAAACGTGGATGGAAAAAACAAAAGCAAAAATCCGCGTGACCTCAACTTCTATCTATCTATAACGATAATTGAGTTGACAGTACAAGGATACTTACTGAACTGGCCATTGGTCAATAAATGGTTGCATAATATTTAAAAAAACAACAGAATTTTGCGTAATACACTGTGTTTGCTAGAATGTGAGAAATTGACAGAACAACATGATGTCAAGATGTATATTATAGATAGAATTGTTATTGTTTATAAACCGCCAGTTTGGTGGCCAGAATTTAAAAAAAGGTATATTGTAAGTATAAGACAGGGGTAGTATATTTATATTGATGGTATGCGTTTATAAAAGTAAAGTACTATTGACTCTGCTCGTTGTAACAACAATTGGATTCCGTAGTCTGATGTCACGCCGCCCAGCAACGGCGGCCATCTTGGTTCTAAACAAAGAAAATCATTCTATTCTATTCTTCAAGCTGGCTAGAACTCTTCATATGTCTTGTGATCAGAATGCGTAAAAGTCAAAACATGATGAAATTTATGTTTTTTTCCCTCTGGATACGCTTTTATGCTCGCCGGAGAAATATTTCATACGGGCGTCCGCCATTGTTCCGATAGTTTAGAGCCAGTGTTGCTAAGTTACCATGTGTCATTATGAAGGAAGTGACGTTACGACTATTGAATCCTATTATGCATGTAAACCCTTAACGTTAACAGACTGTACGAGAGAATTTGATGAGAACTGATCACCTTTGGGGAGGGAGGGTCCCAATAGGGAATGAAATTAGCGGAAGAGTAGCGTCCCTTGATTGGACGTCACCTTACAGAGAGAACGTCAATTTGGTTTTGAAGTGTCTCAAGCCGCTTTCACCGGAAGCGAGGACGAGAGACGCACGCGCACAACCAACATGACGTTCTCCCTCTAATAACTTTTCCGCCGGTGACGTCACAGACTATGGGCAACGTCCAATCAAGGGACGCTACTCTTACACTAATCTCCTTCCCTATAGTTCATTTGGTAGAGCACTCGCTTCACACCCAAATGGACCGAGATTGATCCCGGGTAAAGAGATGATTTTTTTTCCTGACTTTCCTACCAATCCAGCAGTGATTGGGTAGCTGGGTCAGTTAGATCTATTGGAAAGTACTTCAGGATAGACTAACGTCCTTTCCAAGGGAAAAGCAATTTCTATTTGTTCATTTCACGCTAAAAAAGCCGGGATAAACTCCATTCTATGGGCACAATGGCTCCGAAGAACTAATTTTAAAAAATGATTTACGCTTTGGTTTTGTAAAAATAACAACATAGATAGTATGCGCTTGGCTAAGAAGCTCATAAATGAGAATTACTAACTTTTATGGTCTGGATAATACAGTTAAGTGAGAATTATTCATAAACGTGGATGGCAAAAAACAATAACAAAGACCAGAGTGGCGTCATCTTCGTTCTATCTATACCAAGTAACGACAATTCCATTCAATTCACTACTCACTTCCAGGAATAAAAATAGTCCAATTTGTCCTGTGTCCTGTTCGAACGCTGTGAATTTTAATTGTCTTATGACATCCAGTCACAATACTCGTCAACAGTCGTCACGTCACTTCCTTCCTAATGACGCATGGTAACTTAGTAACACTGGCTCTAAACTATCGGCACAATGGCGGACGCCCATATGAAATATTTCCCCGGCGAGCATAAAAGCGTATCCAGAGGAAGAAAAAAAAACCACATAAATTTGATCATGTTTTGTCTTTTACACAATCTGATCACAAGGCATATGAAAAGTTCTAACCAGCATGAAGAATAAAAAGTAATGATTTTCTTTGTTTAGAACCAAGATGACCGCCGTTGCCGGGCGGCGTGACATCAGACTACTGAATCCAATTCCTGCCTTTTAGTCACGTAATGTCATCCTTATCGGCTTATCTTCTTTCCTGTTCTTTTAGCCCCAGATAAAACGATCTTAAAGTGCTACACCCCAATATTATAAGTGGTGCTTATGTCGCCATTAATCCCTGCTTACTAACACACTGTTGTAAAATAAAAATAAAAATATATCTAGATATCACCGGACAATTTCTCACAAGGTCTTTTCTTACATGCGGCTATGTAGTCTTGTGGTACGACACTCGCTTTCGGATCGGCGCATGGTTAAGTCCTTGGAAAAGGCTCTTTACTCACATTCTCTCACCGCACTCAGATGTTTAATGCGTACCTGCCTGTTAACAGCGTTGTCTCTGTCGGAAAAAAAATAAATATCGCCTAACAGGCGTCATGTACCGTCCTACATGTTTTATATTGCTGTTTGTCAGGGACCCCTTGTAAAGCGCTTTCATCACGTTTAGTGGATATTGCGCTATATTTAAAAAAAATTCAAAAGAAAAGCTCAATCTTAAGTCTGAGTTCGCAACCAGGGAACACCTATAAGCAGGTCTGACAACCGAACGCAATTATGGGCTTGATTTAACATTGTTGTAATGGGGAATATTTTGCGTCAGTTTGAGAGTAGGTTTTTCCATTACAACAATGAGTCCATAACAAGTTGGGTTATCGGACTTGCGAATAAGTATACGTCGTTCGCAACATCTTATCTTATTGAAATAGACGTGTTGTCTTAAAGAGTAAAACAAATAAACAAACAAATTGAATTAGTGGAAGACAAACATGTGACCAGGTGCTAAAAATTCAATGTTAAAGATCAAATTATGATGATGATGATGATGATGATGATGATAATAATGATGATAATGATGATGATGATGATTGTGCTGATGATTGCGTTTGGTTATCAAACCTGCTAAAATGATGTGTTAATAGTAATAATAATAATAATAATAATAATAATAATAATAATAATAATAATAATAATAATAATAATAATAATAATAATAATAATAATAATAATAATTGCAGTAAGTACATACTCACAAAACACCCTAAGTTTAACAGCCTACACCTCGAACATCACCTACATCAGACTCTTACAATATTTTGTGCAACAACTAACGTTATTCAACATCTTCTTTCCAGCCAATCACAAAATCATTGGATTGTTACGAGAAAGTCACGAAGGCAAATTTTCCACTTAACATATTAATATTATTCAATCGATCTGGGAGTTTTTTTCATAGCTAGAAATCAATAATTGCAATCAATCCATTGAAAATATAAACTCCGTCTAGATGTGGTGATGAAAACATTTGAGGACGAATTTCACAAGGAGGTTAGCAGTCATTTAATTTGTGCGGCTATGTGGTCTAGTGGTTTGACATTCGCTTTCGGATAGGAAGGTCCTGGGTTCGAGTCCCGCTCTGAGCGGCGCATAGTTGATGAGTCCTTTGAAAAGGCTCTTTACTCACATTCTCTCATCGTACGCAGGTGTAAAAATGAGAATGAACAGCGTTGTCTCTGTCGGAAAAACAAAATGCAATATTATTTTATAGCCTAACAGGCGTCATGTCCCGTTCTACACTTTCCGTGTTGCTGTTGGTCAGGGCGGGCCCCTTATAAAGCGCTTTGAGCACGTTTAGTGGATATTGTGGTATATAAAAGCTCAAGTTAATATGCCTTTACATCGAAAAGGCATGGGTTCTAATCGACGAATACATGATTTAGACAGGTCTGATCACCAAACACAATCGTGGGCTTGTTGTAACATTCTTGTAATGGATAAACAAAGATGAATAATAATAATAATAATAATAATAATAATAATAATAATAATGATAATGATAATGAATAATGATAATAATAATAATAATAATAATAAAATAATAATAATAATAATAATAATAATAATAATATAATAATAACTTTATTCATCCAAAAAAATGGAAATTCATTTACAGACGTGGCATGCATAAAAATGTATAAACACAAAGTTGAGAATCTATGGCGACAATGTATACATATATATATATATATATATATATATATATATATATATATATATATATATATATATATGCAAATGTACAAACATGTAAAAATATACAACCTAGAACCAATAGCAACACCTTATATAATATAACAGCTTTAAAAAAAAACAAAGAACAAACTACCAAACACGGAACGTTTCGAGCTCAAAACCCATCTTCAGCCAACAACAACAAAAAACCAATGAAAACATAAATACATTACATAAAACCCGGATAGACCAATAACTAATCGTGTGATATCTTGTAATGGGGCAATATTGATTGGTTGAGAATATTTCCATTACAAAAATGAGTCCATAACAGTTTGGGTTATTAGACCTACAAATAAGTATACGTCGGCCCGTATAAAAGACTAAAAAAAAACAAAAAAAAAAACAAAAAAAAAAACAAACAAAAAAACAAACAAACATACAACCAAAGGGTGTCGATTACTGGCAAAACTTTTCTTTTTTTAAATTTTGACCATAAAACTTTTACTTCATGAATCGATACATACTATAAAGATAACTTGCCAAACAGTCATAAAACTTAGAATTCCTGAGAAGAAATGTAAGTTGTCGTACATAAACAAATTACATTAATTTTGTCAATTTTTTGGCTGTATAGTAACTGTTTCCTCATACATAGATAGATAAATAAAGATAAAATTAGAATTTAACTTGCCAAACAGACTTAGATTTCTTTAGAAGAAATAATTAGTTTAGTCTGCCTTGCAGAGACTGGGTATCTATTTCTCATTTTGATTTACAATCAACATTTCGGAATCTGTTTCACCCCGAGAATAATGGCGTATAGAGCCGATGGGTCACATTTTAAATTGGCTATATGTACCTATTTGTATTGTAACTTACAGACTGTGAAACGTTGCAAACCATCAGTCCCACCAAATTGCGTCGTGTGATCGTCAAAACGAAGGTAAACGAAGGACACACTAAATACGGGTTGGTGTCACAAAAATCTACTACCTATCACTAGTAGAGCTGTGTGGGAAACATAAGCAATTTAAATCCATACCAGAGTTTATACCCGCAGAGAACAATTTCGGAATTGACAGATTGATTTTGGTTTTAAATGCCAAGAAAGTCAGATAAATAAGGCCAAATTGATATGTGTGTATGTGTGTGTGTGTGGGGGGGGGGGGGGGGGTAAAGAAAAAGCAAATTTCATCTGATCATAAGATAAAGTTAGAACTAACGATTTCGTTCAATTAAAATACTCCCCAATCCTTCCCACCAGATCAATCTTACCAGCACACAAAGTTATGTTAAATCTTAGACATTTGTAGTCTGGTGAGAGAGTTTAATAAGAGAGTATGACCTAAATGGTCTAAAAATAATAACATAAAGATGAGTGACCTCATTTTCATTCAGTCAATAGTGTGGGAATTGCGATATATCTAGTGCAATTAGAGGCAACTATATTATTAATTGCCTTTTTTCTGAATTGTCAGTCTCTACATTATGAAAGCGTCAATATCAATTTGTTGTAAGTTGATGACCATTCAGTAAAACTATAGATAGTATGCGCTTGGCTAAGAAGCTCATAACATTGCCATCCGGAAGTATAACGGACCAACACACAAAACTGTGTGTATCCATGAACGTTTATAGTTGGGTTAATACAGTTCAGTGAGCATTACTCATAAACGCGGATGGCAAAAAACAATAACAAAGACCTGAGTGACGTCATTTTCGAACTATTTATAGTGCATTGTCTCAATTTGACTATATTACATGTAAACATGAATATAGAATAATGCTTTAACTAATATTTATAAGTAAATAAATAAATGAATAAATGAATAAATTAAGATAATGTCTTATCGCCAAATGGATTATTTTGGTCCGACGTGCAGGCTGAGTTGTCGGACTGATAACCAAAATTATTATAGTCTAGTGCGACTGTGTGGTCTAGTGGTATGACACTCGCTTTCGGCTCGGCGCATAGTTGAGTCCTTGGAAAAGGCTCTTTACTCACATTCTCTTACCGTACTCAGGTGTAAAATGAGTACCTGACCGTTAACAGCGTTGTCTCTGTCGAAATAAAAATTGTCGCATCGCCTAACAGGCGTCATGTCTCGTTCTACATGTTACTTGTTGCTGTTGGTCAGGGACCTTTTGTAAAGCGATTTGAGCACGTTTTGTGGATATTGCGCTATATAAAAGCTCTAGTAATGGAAAAACTCTTAAATAACACAAAATATTGCCCATTAAAATGTTTTTAAAAGCTCATAATTGCGTTCCGTTGTCAGTTCTTCAAACATGTACATGTAATTTCAATCCTGGTGTCTTCAAAAGATTACATTTTGTAACTTAAGAATTTTGGTCACATAAATACCAAACTGGCAACTCATTGCTATCCTCCTCCTCCTCCTCCTCCTCCTCCTCCTCCTCCTCCTCCAGCCTAACAGGATTGAAATAGGCCAAAACCTGCCGACTATACGATTGAGACAGGTTGTTATCTTGGTCATGGTATTTCGTTCTATGCATAATTTGCAAGTAAGTACGAAGGGAAGTACGCATACAATATTACTGTCACGGGTAATTATTATCTTTTCTTATCACCTCTCTCTCTCCTCTCTCTCTCTCTCTCTCTCTCTCTCTCTCTCTCTCTCTCTCTCTCTCTCTCTCTCTCTCTCTCTCCATATCACATATATCCCTGTCCACTTGTTCGTTATCTTTGTGGTTAAAAATATTTCTCCGGGAAAATCCGGAAATTTGTCACGCCACGGAAAATCACGAGGTAAAGTGTGTATGACGAAATAACATGAGATCTAAGCATATTTTCTGTGTGTTATCTGTGTTACATTGACGTGTACTATTTTGCAGATCTGATAACCAAATTATAATGGACGCATTATTATTGTAATGGTAATTGTTATGGTCTCAAGTGAGTAAAGAGCTACTCGACTATGCATAAAGATATGTAGAATAAGGCCCCAGAATTTACTAGTTACTTTAAAATGAAAAACAATTAACGATTTGTTTAAGATGAAATAAAAAGAAATATGAAATTTAATTAAATGAGATGAATAATGATTATGGCAGTTACAAATAGAAAGATTGAGACATTACGTAACTTATGATGATATAATATCAGGTTTGTAAGGTTCCACTTCCAGGCAGTTGGGAAGGGATGAATTCTATATTCCTCCGACGGCGGGCTCAGGTTTGTAAGGTTCCACTTCCAGGCAGTTGCAAGGGATGAATTATATATTCCTCCGACAGCGGGCTCAGGTTTGATCCTTGATGTGTCGAAGACTGCACTATGAAAGGTAAAAGCCCCGGCATCCTGATGGTGGAGATAAAAATATCCACAAAGTACCAAAAGATAAAAATCTTCAAATAAAATATATCGATGTATGAGGAATGGAGCGGCTGGCCGTCAGGCATAGATTGTAGAGAGAAGTGAGTGTAGAATGTTAGACCTATCAGCTTTTATAATAAGTGGCTACGTGACAGAATGTAGAACGAAACGTATTCACTAATTAGAAATTAATTCGAGGGAAGGCTATTAAAGGAAAGATGATCTAATATTAGAAGGTAAAGTTTTTCTAAGCCTACCGAAATATTACTGGAGTGAGATGAATTCAGTTCTTACTAAAATAAAAATTAAAAGAATAAATGTGAACAATCTTTACTGTGACAGCAATGTTCTCAAACCAACGTAAAATACTGTCCATTACAATAATGTTACAACAAGCCCATAATATTGTCTTTGGTTATCAGACCTGCTAATAAAAGCACGTTGGCTAACTCACATCCCTCAATAGATAGTTCGAAGATGACGTCACTCAGGCCTTTGTTATTGTTTTTGCCATCCGCGTTTGTGAGATGTTCTCACTAAACTGTATTAACCAGACTATAAAAGTTCATGGTTACACAGTTTGTGTGTTGGCCCGTTATAGATAGAATGCGCTTGGCCAAGGAGTTCACAACATTGCCATCCGGAAGTATAACGGACCAACACACAAACTCTGTGTAACCATGAACTTTTATAGTCTGGTTAATACAGTTTAGTGAGAACAACTCACAAACGCGGATGGCAAAAACAATAACAAAGGCCTGAGTGACGTCATCTGCATACTATCTATACTTCCGGATGGCAATGTTGTGAACTCCTTGGCCAAGCGCATTCTATCTATAGATATAGGTGAAATGTTCATATAGATAGTATGCGCTTGACAAAGGAGTTCACAACATTGCCATCCGGAAGTTTTACGGACCAACACACATAACTATGTGTAACCTCGACCGTTTATAGTCGGGTAATACAGTTTAGTGAGAATTACTCATAAATGTAGATGGCAAACAAAAAAAACAATAACAAAGACGAGATTGACGTCATCTTCGTTCTATCTATAGATAGAATGCGCTTGGCCAAGGAGTTCACAACATTGCCATCCGGAAGTATAACGGACCAACACACAAAACTCTGTGTAACCATGAACTTTTATAGTCTGGTTAATACAGTTTAGTGAGAACAACTCACAAACGCGGATGGCAAAAAACAATAACAAAGGCCTGAGTGACGTCATCTGCATACTATCTATCGATATAGGTGACATTTTCATATTAGCGCAATATCAATTAAATAGACCCAAACTTAAAACACTTCACAATAGATTCAAAAACAAAATTGTAACATAATTTATCGACATTCTAATTTAGATCTTACAAAGAAAAGTTGACTTTTCAAAAATGAAAAATTCACTTCAAGCACAAAGAAAAAAAATATTTATTCTCCTAGGAATATTTTTATGTTATTTGTGCGGCTATGTGGTCTTGTGGTATGACACTCGCTTTCTGACCGGAAGGTTCTGGGTTCGAGCCTCGCTCGGCTCATAGTTGAGTCCTTGGAAAAGACTCTTTACTCAATTCTCTCACCGTACTCAGGTGTAAAATGAGTACCCGACCGTTAACAGCGTTGCCTCTGTGCGAAAAACAATTTGTAATATCGCATAATAGGCGTATTGTCTCGTTATACATGTTAAGTGTGGCTGTTGGCTAGGGACCTCTTGTAAAGCGCTTTGAGAACGTTTAGTGGATATTGCCTTATATAAAAGCTCAAGTGTTTTGTTTGTGTTTTTTTTTTTTTGGAGGGGGGGGGGGGGGGGTTCTTTCGTTTTTGTTTTTTGTTTTTGTTTTTTTTTTTAAATTATTTTATAGTGGGGCGAGTCACTCATGGCAAATAAACGATAGTTAATGACCGTAAAATAGTTATTCCTGGGCCTCCAGTCATGGGTTAATATCAGCACACTTTCCAAGTCATGACCTCGATGCGTGACAAGTAGATTTATTTGGTTAACATTAATTATCCTTGGGACATCGTTTTCAGATTTGAATTGGATTCAATAGTCTGATGTCACGTCGCCCAGCAACGGCGGCCATCGTGGTTCTTAACAAAGAAAATCGGTACTTTTTATTCTTCATATATCTTGTGATCAGAAAGTGTAAAAGTCAAAACATGATCAGATTTATAATGATTTTTTTCTCTCTGGATACGCTTTTATGCTCGCCAGAGAAATATTTCATAAGGGCATCCGCCATTGTTCCGAGAGTTTAGAGCCAGTTACAAAGTTATCATGCGTCATTACGAGGGAAGTGACGTTACGACTGTTGAAGCATATTATGCATTCACTCAATATGGACATATAATATATATATAAAATCAGTAAAAACAGGATAGAATTGCAGCTTTCAACTCTCAGACTCAAAGATATAATATTATTTTCTCTGCTTTCATCTTGCATTTATCTGTTCCCTTTATTCTGACAATATTAGAACTTCTAAGGGTAATTATTAACGTTTTACGCTCTCTTTAAATTAAACTCATATTCTTGGTAGAACGAAGATGACGTCACTCTGGTCTTTGTTATTGTTTTTTGCCATCCGCGTTTATGTTTATGAGTAATTCCCACTAAACTGTATTAACCAGACTATAAACGTTCAAGATTACACATAGATTTGTGTATTGGTCCGTTATATTTCCGGATGGCAATGTTTTGAGCTTCTTAGTCAAGCGCATACTATCTATAGGAATCTACAACCGTTATTATGTCTTTTAGCGACACATTATAAACGTGACCTCATCGCCTACTCATTGTTTGGCCAATAGGTTTAGCAAGGGACAATACTGTGTAAATTTTGATATATTGACATGATAGTAGGATAGCCTCCCATGTATTTTCTTTTTACACGTTAAACAAACAAAAAATTAATCAATAAGAAATAATAATCAATTATAAACAAATGATCAGGGAATTGATAATAATAAATGAATGAGTGTTAAATAAATAGGTAACTACATAAACAGATTGATTCATGAATCAATTAAAACCTGAGTTTCTGTATCTTTGTCATAATTTTTCTTTTGATAACGATAACTGACTAAGTACTCATTTTACAACTGAGTAAGGAGGGAGAATGTGAGTATAGAGCATTTTCCAATAACTCAATTTTGCAGCGGGCTCGAGCAGGGGACTTTCATCATCTCTGATAGTCGCATGAAAAATAAATAGATAAATAAATAAATAAATAAATAAATAAATAAATAAATAAATAAATAATATTTAAAAACTATCATCGAAAGCGATGTTGTTCATCAAAAAGTCATCGGTGATTAAAACTTAATATCTAAATGATGTATTCATAATCCTAAATTTGATTTTGTGATCATCTGTTGACTTTCACACCCGGTCTGAATATAATATTATAGCCATTTTTTTTTAAATAACTGAAATTCCATCGACAATGTGTAATAAATCGGCCAATATTTGAGGAGAATATATATAAATCGGCCAATATTTGAGGAGAATATATTGGTATTCACAAAATATTGATCTGAACGGTTTTCACATTTTCAATCAACTTGACCAGTTGAATTCCATTAAAATCTGAAAAGGTGTGTAACAAAGCCGGACAATACAGGAAGAAAACACAAAAAAAGAAACATAAAGACTATAATAAAATAAAAATATAACCAATAAACTTATTTTGATGAAAAGTTCACAGTGATGTAATAACATTTTGAAAGTGATATCTCATTTACCAAACGATATATTTCTTATTTGATAAAAGAGACGCATGCGCAATGCTATGTTGACGTTCTCTGTGTAACGCCATGTAAAACAGCCTGCCCCGGTCCAGGTGTGTGAATTATTTTTGGGATAGGTTTTTTTTTATTCTTGTATTTTTCTTTCTTCTTTGTTTAACAATGTTTCATGCACACCTTTTCAGAATTTAATCTTACACCAGTTCGCACTTGAGCTTGACCTTTGAGCTTTTGCATAGCGCAATATCCACTAAACGTGCTCAAAGCGCTTTACCAACAGAACAACACGTAGAACTAGACATGACGCCCGTTAGGCGATATTATCATTTTTTTTCCGACAGAGACAACGCTGTTGACGGCCAGGTACTCATTTTACACCCGAGTACGGTGAGAGAATGTGAGTAAAGAGCCCTTTCCAAAGACTCAACTATACTCCGAGCGAGACTCGAACCCAGGACCTTCCGATCCGAAAGCGAGTGTCATACCACAAGACCACATAGCCGCGCTTAACTGTTACTAGAACGGTATTTCACTATATTTTCAGATGAGAACTAGATAATAATATGCAAAAGGATGCCATGTAATTTTGATGACTCATATCATTACGCAATTCTGAAAATTGCATTATATTTACATTACAACTCTGACTATTTGAAAAACAGATTTTATTCTCAAACTCTAAAATTACATGTGGTTATGTCATGATATGATGTTTGATGAAGGGATGGTGAAGAGAGCAAATTGGCTATTTTAACTCTTTGCAGGCAGTGTTGATTTAGATTACCTTACCTCACTCAACCCTAACACCGACTATATACGTAGTTTACTCGTGTCACTTTTACCCCCATGTCTATTTATTACATTTTTTCTGAGACAAATTATAGGCGTAATATAAAAACTACTGTTTTAAAATTTTACATTTTAATGATAGTTGAATAAAACTATCTATGCGCATGTTCATTTTTAATACATTTTTTTTCCAATTTTGAAAAGCAGCAAAAAATCTATAGGATTGTGTGAGCTAAACTGGCATTCCATTTTACTGTTTTCAACAAGAGAGCATTATTTGTGATCCAACCAGGTTCAATAACAAGACATGAAAGTGCCAAAGGAAATAGAGAATAAAAATTTCTCGGCGGCATTGGGGGCTCGAACCGCTCTCCCCCTGCCAGGCGAAGTTGTCGTACCAGTAAGGTCGCCTGTTCGATGCCCATCGCCGCCGCGAAATTTTTATTCTCTACTGTTGTCTTCTGGAACTTTCCTATTCACTTCATCTCTTGTTTTTATCAACATAAGTGCCTGCTCCACTCACTCACTTTTCTGAATTAACCAGGGGTTCAAATATGAAGTCTTCTTAGCATCGGTGTCCCTGCTCTCTTGGCAAACAGAGTTCAGTCTCTAGGGGCAATAGGAATTTTTTTTTTAATTGAGCTTTATATAGCGCGATATCCACTAAATGTGCTCAAAGAGCTTTACAAAGGGTCCCTGGTCAACAGCAACGTTTAACATGTAGGACGGGACATGACGCCTGTCAGGCGATATTACAATTTTTCGGACAAAGACAACGCTGTTAACCGCCGGGTAATCATTTTACACCTGAGTACGGTGAGAGAATGTGAGTAAAGAGCCTTTTCCAAGGACTCAACTATGCGCCGACCGCAGGCTCGAACCCAGGACCTTCCGATCCGAAAGCGAGTGTCATGCATACCACTAGACCACATAGCCTCACCATTTAGCTAGTGTAATGGATGTAAGAGGAAACTTCAAAGGATTTCAATCCCGGCGTTAAGGAGTTAACGTGCAAATCCGTTCATCAGACATCATGCACGGTTTGTTTGCCTTCGTGTCTAGTGTCGGTTTTTTTTGTTCATATGTGACCCATCGTCTCAAAACGGTATTATGTCGGAACGAACCACATGCCTAAAAGCCGAATTAAATGTTAAACTGGTCAATAATATAAATTGCTGGCATTAGCACCCTAAAATATGGTATCCATTCTCCTAAATACAAACTCAACACAAGTCTGATATTTCTGGCTATAAATTCAATTTTCAACATCTTAACCAACCCGACTTAATACCGTTTTGAGGCGAAGGGTCACATATGGATGATAAAACTGCCCGTGCATCAAGGTTAGAGGCTGTTTTATTTAAATATCTATTTTTTTGTTAATAATTTTGAACCGATTACAAATTTATGAGGAAGACGTTTTTATGACAAATATTTTTTTTTTTAATCTAAAAAGTGTTTTGAATGTGAATGCAAATTGAGTTTAAAGATCCAGATCCAAGAATAGGTTTAGACAAATGGATTGCGCACTGTCGCTTGAAAAAAAAAGGAAAGAACAAAATTATTAAAAATTTGAGCTTTTATATAGCGCAATATCCACTAAACGTGGTCAAAGCGCTTTACAAGGGTCCCTGACCAACAGCTACACCTAACATGTAGGACGTGACAAGACGCCTGTTAGGACAGAGCCAACGCGTGATGTAGAGCGTGACATGATACTTGTTAGGCGATAACGCAATTTTTTTTTCCCGACAGAGACAACGCTATTAACGGACAGGTACTCTTTTTACATCTGACTTCGGTGAGAGAATGTGAATAAAGAGCCTTTTTCGAGTGCTCTTGAAGCGAGGCTCGAACCTTCCCACCAGAAAGCGAGTGTTTCTTCCACAAGACCACATATCTGCAGGAGAAAAGAAAGGAACAGAAAATTTAGCATGCAATGTCTAGGGGTCAAACGGAAGGTACAGACACTTGTCATCTCGTTTTTTCTGATTTCACGTGATCTATCACGCTAATTTTTTTATTAGTTGGCCGAGGAAGGATTTTGGTCCCGAAACGTTCCGCTCCTAAAATGCATTTTGTTTTTTGTTTTTTGTTTGTATTAATTGGTTGTCTGAGGAAGGATTTTGATCCCGAAACATTTTTTTTGTTTGTTTGTTTTTGTTTTTGTTTTTGTTTGTTTGTTTTTTTATTAGTTGGCCGAGGCAGGATTTTGGTCCCTCTCCTAAAATGCATTTTGTTTTTTTGTTTTGAAGTTGTTTTATTCATTTTGATCAATAGGTTTTTTACATTCCTCACCTTCTAGTAGTCTAGTTCGTAGGTACCTACTTAGACTGTGCACTGATCTTTTCTATAATATTATTTGTGAGCAATTCATTTGGCTGAGTGATGCATCATGCACGTGAGAGCGGGAGCATCATATCAAAGAGTAAAGATGATTTTCTATTAGTCATAAAGATTTCAGTCTTTTTTTTTAAAGATCGAGATAACCAAAGTTTCCGAATCAGTTCAACGCCGCAAACAAAATGAGCGATAAAGAGTAACGTTCTTGCTTGGGTCCCGATGGCTCAGTTCGTAGAGTACTCACACAAGCTTCACAAGCAAAGGGACCGAGATCGATCCCGGGTGCAGTCGAGATTCCTTATTATTATTATTATTAATTATTATAATTATTATTATTATAATTATATATTAATAATTATTATTATAATATAATTATTATTAATTATTATATTATAATTATAATTATATATTATATATTATTATTAATTATAATTATAATAATTTAATTATATATATTATTATAATTATTATTATAATTATTATTATTATTAATTAATTATTATAATTAATATTATAATTATTATTATAATTATTAATTATATATTATAATTATTATAATTATTATTATATATATTATTATTATTATTATATTATTATTATTATTATTATTATATTATTATATTAATTATTATTATTATTATTATTATTATTATTTATTATTATTATAATTATTATTATATTATTATTATTATTATTAATTATTATTATTATTATATATTATTATTATTATTATAATAATATATTATTATTATTATATTATTATTATTATATTATTATTATATTATTATTATTATATTATAATTTATTATAATTATTATTATTATATATTATTATTATTATTATTATTATTATTATTATTATTATTATTATTATATTAATTATTATTATTATTATTATTATATTATTATTATTATTATTATTATTATTATTATTATCTGTTAGATGTGGCGGAAATACTTTGCGATATATTAGCGTCCTAACCAAATGGTAGCAAGCAATTATTATTGTCCGTTTCACGCTATAGAAACCGGGATAATCTCCGGCTGTACGGGCCTGATGGCTCTGAAGGCGGGTTTTTTTTCTTGCTTATGAGAAAAAAATAAAACCCCAGGAGATGCCGTCATCCGGGCTTGAACCCGTGTCCTTCGTGTGTAAACAATTCCTTGTCCACTCAACAATCTTGCCCCCATCGAAAGACAAAGCAGTAGGGCAGTTTCTAGAGTTTGGATCCATCCGTTCTCACGAAGCAAACACAGACAAACAAACACAGCAGTCAAACAAAATATGGGACGAGGTGCTGATGGCGCAGAGGTGATGGTGCATTGGTTTGATTTTATCAATCCTGGTTTCCAAAATCCTATCAAAAACTATAAACCTCTTTTCTAAAGACTTTTTTTTAGAGTAACGTGGACAGCCACTAAATAGATAGAACGAAAATGACGTCTTTGTTATTGTTTTTTTGCCATCCATGTTTATGAGTAATTTTCACTAAACTGTATTAACCAGACAATAAACGTTCAAGGTTACACAGAGTTTTGTGTGTTGGTCCGTTATACTTCCGGAAGAAGTCAAGCGTATACTAGACTATATATAGGTGACAATGGGAAAATCTCACATTTATCATTATTTTATTAAAAAAAAAAAATTGATGTAAAAAAAATTGATAAAGCTCTTAAACACATACTCCAAGCCCCCCCCCCCCCCCCCCCCCCCCCACCTTTTTTCAACTCAAATGCGCCGTCTCATGTCTCATGTCTTACATTTTAAATGTTGCTGTTGGCTGCAGACGTTTTGTTAAGCGCTTTGAGATTTTTTGGTGGATATTGCGCCACATAACAGTAACAGCTCAAACTGAATTGCCCATATGATTACATTGACGAATATTATTAGAGTGAACGTGCAAAAAAAAAATAGGGTGGGGATTAAAACTAACTTGATTCTTATTCTGAAAAAAATAGTGTTATATTATAGATCCTGGAGGAATCGAATTACCAATGAAAAGCGCATAAATCACGGAGAAAGCAGTTGAAATGCACATAACTGCTATTTGATTATCCAAGGGGTACAAAGAAAGCAGACAAGAAATGCACACGTATAGAGCTACATGATACAAATTTCATTATATGGAGAACCTTTAATGCTTTAACACACACAGTCTTAGATGGCTAAGCGGTATCTAGTTTTGTAACAAAACCAGGCAATATTCTAGTCATTAGCTGACTTAAAATCATCTCAAAAACTATGGCCTCCTCTTTTGATCATCTGGTAAAGAAATTTACATACATTATTCCAATTGATCCCGGTGTAAATAAGTACCCGTCTATTGGCAGTGACTGATTTTATAAGAATATTGGTTTTAACAGATGCGCCCAACAAGCGATTTGTACTGCATGGACGCATTTGGTTCCAGATGGAGCTTTTTGTAAAAAACTGAATCATTGTGAACCTCTTTGAGCATTTCGAATCCGTGTAAAAAGGAAGATATTTATTTTCATTTCTATTTTAAACTAACTTTAGAATAACGTTGCCTTGTTTTGTCTGACCTTCTTACCTTGTCACGGACAGGGCGTAACATTAAAATTTCAAGTACATTTGTCCAAATTTGCAACCCTTTCTATTTTAATCTCACACAATGAAGCATCAGTCAGTGGGTTCGGCGACTGCCTTTGTTGAGACAGATATCTGGCCCCTACATGGCCAAATTCTGACAAAACACAGTTGTTGTTGTTTTTTTTTTTCATTTTGGCCAGAAAATTTGTTTACTTCAAATATCGATAAATTTAATAAACCATCGACTAACCAAAATGTCTAAAATCCGATACTCCAAAGAAGCGTCAGGTTTAATAATTTTTTTAAAAGTTGAGTCATTCATTTGTCAACATTTGAAGTGGACGTTTTCTCGCCAAAACAGCAGAACTGTGATCTGAGCAGTAATTTTAACCCCTTCAATGCGCGATATGATTTGTTTCAAATAGTAATTACTCTCTCTCTCACACACACACACACACACACACACACACACACAGACACACTCTCTCTCTCTCACTATCTTTCTATCTCTCTCACTATCTATCTATCTCTCTCTCTATCTCTCTCTCTCTCTCTTTCTCTCTCTTTCTCTCCCTCTCTCTCTCTCTCTCTCTCTCTCTCTCTCTCCTCTCTCTCTCTCTCTCTCTCTCTCTTCCAATTCAATTGTCATCAACTACCACTGCTTCAGTTCCTTGACAATTGACTGCGCTAATTATGACATGGACCTATCTACACACATAATGTTATATATTATGAGCACACCATACCCTAGCACTGTGGCTTATTGATATCTGTGTAACATTGAAGAAGAAAAAACGGGAGAATATTCGCAGGACTCACGGTTTCGAGTAGACTTGTTTGTAAAATTGCTCATTTTGTCCATAAATACATCTACAATAAAGCTCCAAGCGAGGGTTCACAGCTTAAATCCCGTAATACCTGTGAAAAATAATATTATAGGAATACAAAGTGTCAGGAACCACTGTGGTATAATCGTAGTACATCTGACCGGTAATCAGGATGTCTGAGGTTCGATCCCAAGTCGAGGAAGTCGCTTTTTTGAGATGATTTTTTTTCATGTATTTTTCTTTGTTGCTTTGTTTGGCTCCTTTCATAAAACCTTGTTCAGATCTGTATCAATGACTGATGTAATTTTGGGAGCATTATCACTGGAAAAGTGCGATATAAATCTAAATAACTCTAATTTAAAAAAATGTATTTCGCGATTGGTGAGTTTTTCTTTCATCGTAGAAATTTTCAAGCCTTTTCGAAATATTGTTTTCAAGTGAGTTGACTGCAGCGTGGCTCAGCGGTACGGTCTTTGCTTCGTACCCAACAGGTACCGAGTTCGACTACCGTCCGCCTCGTCGTGTGGCTTTGAGCAAGTCACCTCGCCCTATCTCATTTTTGCGGCGCTGCACTGCGGCTGACGCCTGAGTTATTCCAGTATTCCCTTGGAATAGACCCTAAAGACAAATTTTCCCTTGGGGTTGAATAAAGAGAATTTAATTATTTTTTTCAAATTTATTTTATTAAATGCGCAATACACTGGACACAACAAAGGGACACATCGGTGACAAACGCATTCCCAGTCTAACACCGATTTGAGACCGACAGCCAATTATTATTATTATTATTATTATTATTATTATTATTATTATTATTATTATTATTATTATTATTATTATTATTATTATTATTATTATTTCGGGTTATGGTAGAGTCGAACCCCCCCTGTAACGGTTTCATAGAATCAAAAAATGTTGATTCTGTCCCCTGCCCATAACAAAGCGTGTAGTGTGTTATGTTGCTCCGTGTGAGGACACACATACTGATGGGCATGACAAATAAAACAAACAAGCAAACAGAAGCCAAGGAGGCAACTCAAGTTTAGTTTATTTTTTTCCCTTCTATTTGACATGCGTCTGCTGACCCCGGAGGTCGATAATGGGAAATCCATTAAAAAAATTAAACATATCTTGATAAAATAATAATAAAATAATAATAATAATAATAATAATAATATAATAATAATAATAATAATAATAATAATAATAATAATATAATAATAATAATAATAATAAATAATAATAATAAATAATAATAATAATAATAATAATAATAATAAAATTATAATAATATAACAATGATGATGATGTTAATAATAATAATAATAATAATAATAATAATAATAATAATAATAAAATAAAAAATAATAAATTAATATAATTTATTATTATTATTATTATTATTATTATTATTATTATTATTATTATTATTATTATTATTATTATTATTATTATTATTATTATTATTATCATCATCATTATTATTATCTTTAAACTTGGATCTTTAGACTTAAATTATACTCTTCAAAAGAAAAGTCTTTTACGTCTCAGGTTTGAGAAGATTCGGCCTCCAAAAATGCCGGTCATTTTTTTTTAATTGACCGATGGTCGAAGTTATCTACAAGTATTCTGGCCGATTACATTTTTTTTAATGTGAAGGAAAATACGAGGGGAAAAATATGAAAACAAAAATCAGCTGGCCTCGATTGGGTATGGAACCCCGAACGTCTTGTTTACCTGTAATGAGGAGGTATGAGGTTCGATCCCCAGTAGAGGCAGCTTGAATATTTTTTTCTTCTAAATAATTTTTTTTTATGGGGGGGGGGGGGGGGGTAAGGATGCTTTTTTTACTCTGTATATTTCTTTCTTGATTTATCTGGCATGGTTCATACACACTTTTTGAGATCCATTTTTTTCACCAGTCCCAGCTCCTTAATTTGTCTTTTTTTTTCAGTGTATGATTGTGGATCTCCAATTTCCCGCGGCAATCAGTGCCGGTAAACTCGGGCGAGGTGACCTACTCAAGGCTGTACAACACGGTGAGGGCGGCGAGGGTAAATATTGAATTATTTATCTGTCTGCTGTTGTCTACAACGAGATAACTGAAGGTACTTCTCTTAAACTGTTAAAGGGGGCGGTTTGGGGTCAAAATTATTAGGAAAATCCTTCAAAAAATTGATTTTGAGATTTTGGTTGAAAACGATTTTTTATTATCTTAGAAATAATATTATTGAAGTCCAACTTCTTAAAATAAAATATAAAGGCACGAAAAACACAGTCGAAAGGGTAAGGTAGTAAGAAAAGTGTGAAAATGGGAAGCTGTTTTGCTATTTTATCAATATGTCATTTTTCTAAGAATATGGGATACTGTGTCAAACGTTTCTCGTAATCTATTCAATGAAATGAAAATTTCCACAGTTATCACAGAGAAATGTAATATGTCACCATAGAGAGATTTTTGGGGAGGTTAAAGTAGTGTATTTTGAATTATAATCCAAATTATAAATTTTTAACATCAATTTTGTCATAACAATTGGATTTTCCCAAATTTGTAATGTTTTTAATAAAAAGTCCATGAGCTAAACTGTAAAATATCTTATGGTGACACACTATGGTACAATGTTGAAAGAGAGAAGAATATGAAGGTCATTCCTTGATTAGTTTTTGTGGAACGTTTGCCACAAGATTGTTATATTTTTTATGCAGACCCCAAATTAAATATCAACACAGATAATTTATTTTTTTCACCAAAAATGTTATTTTTAAACCCTTTAAAGACGATAAGAATAATTAAAACCGCCCCAAAGTAGGTAAATACATTTTTTTTAGAAAAGACCAAACGCCCCCTTTAAATCATTCAATCTAGAGATTTTTGTATTTCCAAATTGGAAAAAAAAAATGAGTTAAAATGAAGATGTGCATAGGTGGTTTATTCAACTTCATTAAATGTAAAAACTAAAAACTTAACTTTAATACTAGATAAGCCTATAATTTGTCTCGAAAAATGGTATAGATAGAACGAAGATGAAATTCCTCAAAGCCTTTGTTATTGTATTTTGCCACCGGTTTGTGGTGATTTCACTAAACTGTATAACCCGGACTATAAAAGTTATGATACACGTGTTTTGTTGTGTTGGTTCGTTAAACTTGGATGGCATGTTATGGCTTCTAAGCCAAGCGCTTTTATCTTAAAAAAGGCATGGCTAAAAGTAAAACCCGGGTAAGCGACGAATATAATCGGTGTGAGGGTTGGTGAGTTAAAAGTCGGAAAAAAAACTTTGATTATAAAACCGGTTTTGGTCTTGTGATTTAAAGACACTCGCCCCCGAACCGTATAGTGGTTTGGGCCCAAAGGGTAATTAAATCCCTTTGGGAAAAAACTCACATTCACATTATTTGGTAAACAGCTTTGATCTTTCTAAACAAAAATTATAAAAGCCTTAAACGCATGTCTGTTATACAGTTAAGTTTTTTGTTGGACTTGCGGAGTGGTCTAGTGGACGCACCGTTTGGATGGAAGGTCCTGGGTTCGAGCCCCCGCGTCGGGCAAGTTGGTCCCGGAAAAGGCCCTTTTTCAATTTTACCCTATAGGGTAAAAATAAGTCCGACGTTGACAGCGGTCATGACGTTTAAAGTTAATGTTGCTGTTGGTCAGAGACCCTTGTAAAGCGCGTTGGAGTTTGTGGATATTGTTATATA
>NC_088360.1:142063304-142098525 GCF_034508935.2 Berghia stephanieae | reverse complement strand
TTTTACCCCCTGTCTATTTATACTTTTTCTGAGACAAATTATAGGCGTAATATAAAAACTACTGTTTTAAAATTTTACATTTTAAGGGTAGTTGAATAAAACTATCTATGCGCATGTTCATTTGTAATTACATTTTTTTTCCAATTTTGAAAAGCAGCAAATAATCTATAGGATTGTGTGAGCTAAACTGGCATTCCATTTTACTGTTTTCAACAAGAGAGCATTATTTGTGATCCAACCAGGTTCAATAACAAGACATGAAAGTGCCAAAGGAAATAGAGAATAAAAAATTTCTCGGCGGCGTTGGGGGCTCGAACCGCTCTCCCCCTGCCAGGCGAAGTTGTCGTACCAGTAAGGTCGCGGTTCGATGCCCATCGCCGCCGCAAAATTTTATTCTCTACTATTGTCTTCTGGAACTTACCTATTCACTTCATCTCTTGTTTTTATCAACATAAGTGCTGCTCCACTCACTCACTTTTCTGAATTAACCAGGGGTTCAAATATGAAGTCTTCTTAGCATCGGTGTCCCTGCTCTCTTGGAAAACAGAGTTCAGTCTCTAGGGGCAATAGGATTTTTAAAAAAATAAAATTAAGCTTTATATAGGCGCGATATCCACTAAATAGTGCTCAAAGAGCTTTACAAAGGGTCCATAGTCAACAGCAACATTTAACATGTAGGACGGGACATGACGCCTGTCAGGCGATATTACAATTTTTCGGACAAAGACAACGCTGTTAACCGCCGGGTAATCATTTTACACCTGAGTACGGTGAGAGAATGTGAGTAAAGAGCCTTTTCCAAGGACTCAACTATGCGCCGACCGCAGGCTCGAACCCAGGACCTTCCGATCCGAAAGCGAGTGTCATGCATACCACTAGACCACATAGCCTCACCATTTAGCTAGTGTAATGGATGTAAGAGGAAACTTCAAGGATTTCAATCCCGGCGGTTAAGGAGTTAACGTGCAAATCCGTTCATCAGACATCATGCACGGTTTGTTTGCCTTCGTGTCTAGTGTCGGTTTTTTTTGTTCATATGTGACCCATCGTCTCAAACGGTATTATGTCGGAACGAACCACATGCCTAAAAGCGAATTAAATGTTAAACTGGTCAATAATTAAATTGCTGTCATTAGCACCTAAAATATGGTATCCATTCTCCTAAATAAAACTCAAACTCAACAGTCTGATATTTCTGGCTATAAATTTCAATTTTCAACATCTTAACCAACCCGACTTAATACCGTTTTGAGGCGAAGGGTCACATATTGGATGATAAGAATGCACGAATTGCATAGGCTTTAGAGGCCAGTTTACTTTCATTCTTATTTTTTTCGTTAATAATTTTGAACGTTCAAAGATTTATGGCGAAGACGTTTTTCTGCTCACAAAATTTTTTTTTGTTTTTAATCTAAAAACCGTGTTTTGAATGTTGAATGCAAATTGAGTTTTTTATTATTCCAGATCAAGAATTAGGTTTGACAAATGGATTGGTTCCTGTTTGGAAAAACAAAGGAATAATCCATACATTTATTAATAACTTTGTAGTCTCTTATATGCGCATATCCTATAAACGTGTTCGAAAGCGCTTTACAAGGGTCCCTGACTCCAACAGCTAACTAAATGTGGGAAAGTGACAAGGACGCTGTGGACGAGCCCAACGCGTGATGTAGAGCGGGGAATGATACTTGTTAGGCGATAACGCAATTTTTTTCCCGACAGAGACAACGCTGTTAAGGGACAGGTATCTTTTACCTGACTTCGGTGAGGGAATGTGAATAAAGAGCCTTTTTCGAGTGCTCTTGAGCAGGCTCGAACTTCCCACCAGAAACGAGTGTTTTTCCAAAAGACCCATATTGCAGGAAAAAAAAAAAAAGGGAAAACAGAAATTTAACATGCAAGGTCTAGGGGTCAAACGGAAGGTACAGAAACTTGTCATCCGTTTTTTCTGATTTCACGTGATCTATCACGTTAATTTTTTTATTAGTTGGCCGAGGAAGGATTTTGGTCCCGAAACGTTCCGCTCCTAAAATGCATTTGTTTTTGTTTTTTGTTTGTATTAATTGGTTGTCTGAGGAAGGATTTTGATCCCGAAAATTTTTTTTGTTTGTTTTTTTTTTGTTTTTGTTTTTGTTTGTTTTTTTGTTTTTTTTATTAGTTGGCGATGCAGGGTTTTGGTCCCTCTCCTAAAATGCATTTTGTTTTTTTTTGTTTTGAAGTTTTTTTATTCATTTTGATCATTAGGTTTTTTACATTCCTCACCTTCTAGTAGTCTAGTTCGTAGGTACCTACTTAGACTGTGCACTGATCTTTTCTATAATATATTTGTGAGCAATTCATTTGGCTGAGTGATGCATCATGCACGTGAGAGCGGGAGCATCATATCAAAGAGTAAAGATGATTTTCTATTAGTCATAAAGATTTCAGTCTTTTTTTTAAAGATCGAGATAACCAAAGTTTCCGAATCAGTTCAACGCCGCAAACAAAATGAGCGATAAAGAGTAACGTTCTTGCTTGGGTCCCGATGGCTCAGTTCGTAGAGTACTCACACAAGCTTCACAAGCAAAGGGACCGAGATCGATCCCGGGTGCAGTCGAGATTCCTTATTTATTATATTATAATTATTATTATATTATTATTATATATATTATTATTATAATTATTATATTATTATTATTATTATTAATTATAATTATAATTAATTTATTATTATTATATTATATTATAATTATTATTATAATTAATTATTATTAATTATTATTATATTATTTATATTATATTATTATTTTATTATATTATTTTATTATATTATTATTATTATTAATTATTATATATATTTATTATTATTATATTATTATTATATTATTATAATTTATTATTTTATAATTATTATATTATTATTATATTATTATTATTATTATTATTTATTATTATTATTTATTATATTAATTATTATTATTAATTATTATAATTATTATAATTATTATTATTATTATTATTATTATTATTATTATTTATTATTATTATTATTATTATATATTATTATTATTAATTATTATTATTATTATTATTATTTAATTATTATAATTTTTAATTATTATATTATTATTATTATTATTATTAATTATAATTATTATAATTATTATTATTAATTTTTATTATTATTATTAATATATTATTATTATTATTTATAATTATTATTATTATTATATAAATTATTATTATTATTATTATTAATTATTATTATTATATATTATTATTAATTATATATATATTATATTATTATTATTATTATTATTATTATTATTATTATATTATTATAATATTATTATTATTATTAATTATTATAATTATTATTTTTTTATTATTATTAATTATTATTTTTATATTTTATTATCTGTTAGATGTGGCGGAAATACTTTGCGATATATTAGCGTCCTAACCAAATGGTAGCAAGCAATTATTATTGTCCGTTTCACGCTATAGAAACCGGGATAATCTCCGGCTGTACGGGCCTGATGGCTCTGAAGGCGGGTTTTTTTTCTTGCTTATGAGAAAAAAATAAAACCCCAGGAGATGCCGTCAATCCGGGCTTGAACCCGTGTCCTTCGTGTGTAAACAATTCCTTGTCCACTCAACAATCTTGCCCCCATCGAAGACAAAGCAGTAGGGCAGTTTCTAGAGTTTGGATCCATCCGTTTCACGAAGCAAACACAGACAAACAAACACAGCAGTCAAACAAAATATGGGACGAGTGCTGATGGCGCAGAGGTGATGGTGCATTGGTTTGATTTTATCAATCCTGGTTTCCAAATCCTATCAAAAACTATAAACCTCTTTTCTAAAGACTTTTTTTTAGAGTAACGTGGACAGCCACTAAATAGATAGAACGAAAATGACGTCTTTGTTATTGTTTTTTTTGCCATCCATGTTTATGAGTAATTTTCACTAAACTGTATTAACCAGACAAAAACGTTCAAGGTTACACAAAGTTTTGTGTGTTGGTCCGTTATACTTCCGGAAGAAGTCAAGCGTATACTAGACTATATATAGGTGACAATGGGAAAATCTCACATTTATCATTATTTTATAAAAAAAAAAAATTGATGTAAAAAAATTGATAAAGCTCTTAAACAACATACTCCAAGCCCCCCCCCCCCCCCCCCCCCCCACCTTTTTTCAACTCAAATGCGCCGTCTCATGTCTCATGTCTTACATTTTAAATGTTGCTGTTGGCTGCAGACGTTTTGTTAAGCGCTTTGAGATTTTTTGGTGGATATTGCGCCACATAACAGTAACAGCTCAAACTGAATTGCCCATATGATTACATTGACGAATATTATTAGAGTGAACGTGCAAAAAAAAAATAGGGTGGGGATTAAAACTAACTTGATTCTTATTCTGAAAAAAATAGTGTTATATTATAGATCCTGGAGGAATCGAATTACCAATGAAAAGCGCATAAATCACGGAGGAAAGCAGTTGAAATGCACATAACTGCTATTTGATTATCCAAGGGGTACAAAGAAAGCAGACAAGAATGCACACGTATAGAGCTACATGATACAAATTTCATTATATGGAGAACCTTTAATGCTTTAACACACACAGTCTTAGATGGCTAAGCGGTATCTAGTTTTGTAACAAAACCAGGCAATATTCTAGTCATTAGCTGACTTAAAATCATCTCAAAAACTATGGCCTCCTCTTTTGATCATCTGGTAAAGAAATTTACATACATTATTCCAATTGATCCCGGTGTAAATAAGTACCGTCTATTGGCAGTGACTGATTTTATAAGAATGTTGGTTTTAACAGATGCGCCCAACAAGCGATTTGTACTGCATGGACGCATTTGGTTCCAGATGGAGCTTTTTGTAAAAAACTGAATCATTGTGAACCTCTTTGAGCATTTCGAATCCGTGTAAAAAGGAAGATATTTATTTTCATTTCTATTTTAAACTAACTTTAGAATAACGTTGCCTTGTTTTGTCTGACCTTCTTACCTTGTCACGGACAGGGCGTAACATTTAAAATTTCAAGTACATTTGTCCAAATTTGCAACCCTTTCTATTTTAATCTCACACAATGAAGCATCAGTCAGTGGGTTCGGCGACTGCCTTTGTTGAGACAGATATCTGGGATGCCCCTACATGGCCAAATTCTGACAAAACACAGTTGTTGTTGTTTTTTTTTTTTCATTTTGGCCAGAAAATGTTTACTTCAAATATCGATAAATTTAATAAACCATCGACTAACCAAAATGTCTAAAATCCGATACTCCAAAGAAGCGTCAGGTTTAATAATTTTTTAAAAGTTGAGTCATTCATTTGTCAACATTTGAAGTGGACGTTTTCTCGCCAAAACAGCAGAACTGTGATCTGAGCAGTAATTTTAACCCCTTCAATGCGCGATATGATTTGTTTCAAATAGTAATTACTCTCTCTCTCACACACACACACACACACACACACACACACAGACACACTCTCTCTCTCTCACTATCTTTCTATCTCTCTCACTATCTATCTATCTCTCTCTCTATCTCTCTCTCTCTTTCTCTCTCTCTCTCTCTCCCTCTCTCTCTCTCTCTCTCTCTCTCTCTCTCTCTCTCTCTCTCTCTCTCTCTCTCTCTTCCAATTCAATTGTCATCAACTACCACTGCTTCAGTTCCTTGACAATTGACTGCGCTAATTATGACATGGACCTATCTACACACATAATGTATATATTATGAGCACACCATACCCTAGCACTGTGGCTTATTGATATCTGTGTAACATTGAAGAAGAAAAAACGGGAGAATATTCGCAGGACTCACGGTTTCGAGTAGACTTGTTTGTAAAATTGCTCATTTTGTCCATAAATACATCTACAATAAAGCTCCAAGCGAGGGTTCACAGCTTAAATCCCGTAATACCTGTGAAAATAATATTATAGGAATACAAAGTGTCAGGAACCACTGTGGTATAATCGTAGTACATCTGACGGTAATCAGGATGTCTGAGGTTCGATCCCAAGTCGAGGAAGTCGCTTTTTTGAGATGATTTTTTTTCATGTATTTTTCTTTGTTGCTTTGTTTGGCTCCTTTCATAAAACCTTGTTCAGATCTGTATCAATGACTGATGTAATTTTGGGAGCATTATCACTGGAAAAGTGCGATATAAATCTAAATAACTCTAATTTAAAAAAATGTATTTCGCGATTGGTGAGTTTTTCTTTCATCGTAGAAATTCTCAAGCCTTTTCGAATATTGTTTTCAAGTGAGTTGACTGCAGCGTGGCTCAGCGGTACGGTCTTTGCTTCGTACCCAACAGGTACCGAGTTCGACTACCCGTCCGCCTCGTCGTGTGGCTTTGAGCAAGTCACCTCGCCCTATCTCATTTTGCGGCGCTGCACTGCGGCTGACGCCTGAGTTATTCCAGTATTCCCTTGGAATAGACCCTAAAGACAAATTTTCCCTTGGGGTTGAATAAAGAGAATTTAATTTTTTTTTCAAATTTATTTTATTAAATGCGCAATACACTGGACACAACAAAGGGACACATCGGTGACAAACGCATTCCCAGTCTAACACCGATTTGAGACCGACAGCCAATTATTATTATTATTATTATTATTATTATTATTATTATTATTATTATTATTATTATTATTATTATTATTATTATTATTATTATTATTTCGGGTTATGGTAGAGTCGAACCCCACCTGTAACGGTTTCATAGAATCAAAAAATGTTGATTCTGTCCCCTGCCCATAACAAAGCGTGTAGTGTGTTATGTTGCTCCGTGTGAGGACACACATACTGATGGGCATGACAAATAAAACAAACAAGCAAACAGAAGCCAAGGGAGGCAACTCAAGTTTAGTTTATTTTTTTCCCTTCTATTTGACATGCGTCTGCTGACCCCGGAGGTCGATAATGGGAAATCCATTTAAAAAATTAAACATATCTTGATAATAATAATAATAATAATATATAATAATAATAATAATAATAATAATATATAATAATAATAATAATAATAATAATAATTAATAATAATAATAATAATAATAATAATAATAATAATAATAATAATAATAATAATAATAATAATAATAATAATTATAATAATAATAACAATGATGATGATGTTAATAATAATAATAATAATAATAATAATAATAATAATAATAATAATAATAATAATAATAATAATAATAATAATAATAACATTTATTATTATTATTATTATTATTATTATTATTATTATTATTATTATTATTATTATTGTTATTATTATTATTATTATTATTATTATTATTATCATCATCATTATTATTATCTTTAAACTTGGATCTTTAGACTTAAATTATACTCTTCAAAAGAAAAGTCTTTTACGTCTCAGGTTTGAGAAGATTCGGCCTCCAAAAATGCCGGTCATTTTTTTTTAATTGACCGATGGTCGAAGTTATCTACAAGTATTCTGGCCGATTACATTTTTTTTTAATGTGAAGGAAAATACGAGGGGAAAAATATGAAAACAAAAAATCAGCTGGCCTCGATTGGGTATGGAACCTCGAACGTCTTGTTTACCTGTAATGAGGAGGTATGAGGTTCGATCCCCAGTAGAGGCAGCTTGAATATTTTTTTCTTCTAAATAATTTTTTTTATGGGGGGGGGGGGTGTAGGGATGCTTTTTTTTACTCTCGTATATTTCTTTCTTGATTTATCTGGCACTGGTTCATACACACTTTTTGAGATCCATTTTTTTTCACCAGTGCCAGCTCCTTAATTTGTCTTTTTTTTTTCAGTGTATGATTGCTGGATCTCCAATTCCGCGGCAATCAGTGCCCGGTAAACTCGGGCGAGGTGACCTACTCAAGGCTGTACAACACGGTGAGGGCGGCGAGGGTAAATATTGAATTATTTATCTGTCTGCTGTCTGTCTACAAACGAGATAACTGAAGGTACTTCTCTTAAACTGCTTAAGGGGCGGTTTGGGGTCTAATTATTAGGAAAATCCTTCAAAAAATTGATTTTGAGATTTTGGTTGAAAACGATATTTTATTATCTTAGAAATAATATTATTGAAGTCCAACTTCTTAAAATAAAATATAAAGGCACGAAAAACACAGTCGAAAAGGGTACAGGTAGTAAGAAAAGTGTGAAAAATGGGAAGCTGTTTTGCTATTTTATCAATATGTCATTTTTCTAAGAATATGGGATACTGTGTCAAACGTTTCTCGTAATCTATTCAATGAAATTGAAAATTTCCACAGTTATCACAGAGAAAATGTAATATGTCACCATAGAGAGATTTTTGGGGAGGTTAAAGTATGTGTATTTTGAATTATAATCCAAATTATAAATTTTTAACATCAATTTTGTCATAACAATTGGATTCTCAACTTTGTAATGTTCTAATAAAAAGTCCATGAGCTAAACCTGTAAAATATCTCTATGGTGACACACTATGGTACAATGTTGATAAGAGAGAAGAATATGAAGGTCATTCCTTGATTAGTTTTTGTGGAACGTTTGCCACAAGATTGTTATATTTTTTATGCCAGACCCCAAATTAAATATCAACACAGATAATTTATATTTTTCACCAAAAATGTTATTTTTAAACCTATAATGACGATACAGAATAATTAAAACCGCCCAATGTAGGTAAATACATTTTTTTTAGAAAAGACCCAAACGCCCCATTAACTCATTCAATCCTAGAGATTTTTGCTACTTTCCAAAATTGGAAAAAAAAAATGAGTTAAAAATGAAGATGTGCATAGGTGGTTTTATTCAACTATCATTAACATGTAAAAACTAAAAACATTAACTTTAATACTAGATAAGCCTATAATTTGTCTCAGAAAAATGGTATAGATAGAACGAAGATGATGTCCCTCAAGCCTTTGTTATTGTATTTTGCCATCCGCGTTTGTGAGTGATTCTCACTAAACTGTATAACCCGGACTATAAAAGTTCATGATTACACAGTGTTTTGTGTGTTGGTTCGTTAAACTTCCGGATGGCAATGTTATGAGCTTCTAAGCCAAGCGCATACTATCTATAAATAGGCATGGCTAAAAGTAACCAGGGTAAGCGACGAATATAATCGGTGTGAGGGTTGAGTGAGTTAAAAGTCGAGAACAAACTTTGATTACTACAAACGCAGTGTTGTGGTCTTGTGATATATGACACTCGCCTCCGAACCAGTAGGTAGTGGTTTGAGTCCAAGGCGTACAGTTAAATCCTTGGAAAAAGCTCTACATTCACATTATTTCGGTAACAGCTTTGATCTTGTCTAAACAAAAATTGTATTATCGCCTTAAAGGCGTCATGTCCTGTTATACATGTTAAGTTTTGCTGTTGGACTGTGCGGCTATGTGGTCTAGTGGTACGACACTCGCTTTCGGATCGGAAGGTCCTGGGTTCGAGCCTCGCGCTCGGCGCATAGTTGAGTCCCTGGAAAAGGCTCTTTACTCACATTCTCTCACCGTACTCAGGTGTAAAAATAAGTACCTGACCGTTGACAGCGCGTCATGTACCGTCCTACATGTTAAATGTTGCTGTTGGTCAGAGACCCCTTGTAAAGCGCGTTGAGCACGTTTAGTGGATATTGCTCTATATAAAAGCTCTTTTTTTTTTTTTGTAAAGCGCTTTGACTACTTAACACCAAGCTGAAGTTCAAATGCGACTGGTGTATAATATAAGAGCGGGACTCGAACCCGAAGACCACTGTCGTACCAGAAGACCACATAGACGCACAAATAAACAAGCGAAAAATTTCCGAGGCTGATGAAAGCATCAAATTCTCCGTAGCCTTTTAAAATGTCCTTTCCTGTTTGCTCTCAGGCTTGCAAGTTGAAAGAATGAGTCATGGCTTAAAATAGATTATAATGTTAAACTGACCCCAACGTTTAGACATAAAATAGCATCGCTGTTGCGTCGTTTCATCTGTATTAAATATATTGTACATAATGGATTGAAATGATTTTGTCATAATAATAATAATAATAATAATATAATATAATAATAATAATAATAATAATAATAATAATAATAATAATATAATAATAATAATAATAATAATAATAATAATAATAATAATAATAATAATAATAATAATAATATATAATAATAATAATAATAATAATAATAATAATAATGATAATAATGATAATAATAATATAATAATAATAATAATAATAATAATAGTGATAATAATGATAATAATAATAATAATAATATAATAATAATAATATAATAATGATAATAATATAATAATAATAATAATAATAATAATAATAATAATAATAATAATAATAATAATAATAATAATAATAATAATAATAATAATAATAATAATAATAATAATAATAATAACAATAACACCAACAACAACGGTGACATCAATAATAATAATGATGATGATGATGATGATGATGATGATGATGATGATGATGATGATGATGATGATGAGGTGATGATGATGATGATGATGATGATGATGATGATGATGATGATGATGAGGTGATGATCATATCTTTCAATTTTAATCGAAGCCGTCATCATCATAATTATCGAATATTCCTTAAATTCCGCTACAAACATTTAGTCCAGAAATGTTGTGTTTCAATAAATTTCGATAAAGCAATAGAACTCCCTTGATTGCGACGATGCGGTCAAATGCTGTGACACTCGTTTACGGACCGGAAGATCCAGGGTTCGAGTTCTTCTCTAAGCAGCGCATAGTTGAGTCCTTGGAAAATGCTCTTTACTCGTAATATTCTTTCCTCGTACTCAGGCATAAAAGAGGTACCTAGTCTTTAACAGCACTGTCTGTGTAGGAAATAAATTGCAATATCGCCAAGCAGGCGTCTTGCATCGTCCGTACATGTAAAGTGTTGCTGTTGGCCAGGGAAGCCTTGTAAAGCGCTTTGAGCACGTTTGGTGGATATTGCGCTATATACATTCTGGAAGTAGGGGGTGGTTTGTTTGTTTGTTTGCTTGTTTATTATTTTCTATTTAGTATAGTGCAATAGATATTAAATGTGCTCAAAGCGTTTTACAAGGAGTCCCCAGCTAAGATGAACACGTAAACCAAGACCTGGAGTTTGTGCGGCTATGTGGTCTTGTGGTATGACACTCTCTTTCGGATCGGAAGGACCTGGGTTCGAGCCTAGCTCGACGCATAGTTGAGTCCTCTTTACTCACATTCTCTCACCGTACTCAGGTGTAAAATGAGTACCTGGCCGTGGATAGCGTTGTCTGTATAAAAAAAAATAATTGTAATATCGCCTAACAGGCGTCATGTTTTGTTCTACATGTTACGTGTTGCTGTTGTTCAGGGACCCCTTGTAAGCGCTTTGAACACATTTAGTGGATATTGCGCTAAATAAAAGCTCAATTAAAAAAAATAATTAAAGGACTAGTCTTCCGGACAGAGACAATGCTGTTAACGCTCAGGTACTCATTTTTCCATCTCATTATATTTATATGCGTAAAGAACTCAACTTTGCGGCGAAACAGTGAAGCTCAACCATGGACCACAAGACTACAGCGCTGCACAAATTTACAAAAATTAAATTTAATATCAAATACCGTTTCGATTTGCATCAGCTAACTTCCTAAAGATCTCAAAATTAGTTTCAAGATAGAAAATTAAGAAGAAGAATTTTGACCAATCAAAACATGGAATTTGTGACACACCTTTTCACGTGCTCGAAACAAACGTAGTTGGTTGTTTATAAACAAAAACGTGAATGATATCGACCTCTCTCTCATCATTGTTATTGTTTTTATAGATAGTTCGAAAATGACGTCAGTCAGGTCTTTGTTATTGTTTTTTGCCATCCGCGTTTATGAGTAATGCTCACTGAACTGTATTAACTCGACTATAAAAGTTCATGGATACACACAGTTTTGTGTGTTGGTCCGTTATACTTCCGCATGGCAATGTCATGAGCTTCTTAGCCAAGCGCATACTACCTATAGATAGTATGCGCTTGGCTGAGAAGCTCATAACATTGCCATCCGGAAGTATAACGGACCAACACACAAAACTGTGTGTATCCATGAACGTTTATAGATAGTATGCAGATGACGTCACTCAGGCCTTTGTTATTGTTTTTGCCATCCGCGTTTGTGAGTTGTTCTCACTACACTGTATTAACCAGACTACAAAAGTTCATGGTTACACAGAGTTTGTGTGTTGGTCCGTTATACTTCCGGATGGCAATGTTGTGAACTCCTTGGCCAAGCGCATTCTATCTATAGTCAGGTTAATACAGTTTAGTGAGCATTACTCATAAACGCGGATGGCAAAAAACAATAACAAAGGCCTGAGTGACGTCATCTGCATACTACCTATACCACAAAGTGGGTGGCGAGTTATCACACGATTTTCTCCATCATATTCGTATTATAAACATTAAAATCAACACATGATTGTTTTCTGTGTTGGTTATATTGATCAAGCGATAGAACAGTGGGTATTTTACTTAGGCACATGCCATCAACAGCAAAATCTATGTAGTTCGCTATGTCTACCAATAGCTGCCATTGTTTACATTATGACGACTGTCCGAGAGGCGTAGTTATCTAAGTGTCTTTAGATAGAATGAAGTTGACGTCACTCGGGTCTTTGTTATTGTTTTTTGCCATCCACGTTTATGAGTAATTCTCATTCATCTGTATTATCCCGACTATAAAAGTTCATGGTTACACATAGTTTTGTGTATTGGTCCATGATACTTCCGGATGGCAATGTTGTGAGCTTCTTAGCCAAGCGCATACTATCTGTAGTTGAGAATTACTCATAAACGCGGATGGCAAAAAGGCAATAAATAACAAAGATCTGATTGACGTCAACCTCGTTCTATCTATAGATAGTATGCACAATATTGCAATCAGGAAGTATAACTGGCCAACACACAAAACTGTGTGTAACCATGATCGTTTATTGTCTGGTTATTACAATTTAGTGAGAATTACTCATAAACACGGATGGCAAAAAACAATAAAAAAAGACCTGAGTGACGTCATCTTCGAACTATCTATAGATAGAACGAAGATGACGTCACTCAAGCCTTTGTTATTAAATTTTGCCATCCGCGTTGGTGAGTGATTCTCACTAAACTGTATTAACTGGACTATAAAAGTTCATGGTTACACAGTTTTGTGTGTTGGTCCGTTATACTTTCGGATGGCAATGTTGTGAGCTTCTTCTATCTATAGATAGTATGCACTTGGCTAAGAAGTTCACAACATTGCCATCCGGAAGTAAAACTGGCCAACACACAAAACTGTGTGAAACCTTGAAGTTTTATAGTCTGGTTAATACAGTTTAGTGAGAAGTACTCATAAACGCGACAAAAAAGCAAAAAATAACAAAGACCTGAGTGACGTCAACTGCGTTCTATCTATAGACAGATGTGTAGGTGGATTCAGGAGATGACGGGTTTATAATAATAAGGTAGATGAGATTTTTTTCTTCTTATTTAAACCTCAGGAATGGCAGACACCCAATGTTTGTCGTTGCTTTGCCAATTTAGATTAATCTCCGTCTTTTAAATACGACAATAAACAGGTAGAGGATATTGACCTTAATACCAAAAAAAAAAAACAAAAAAAAAAAATAACAACAACAACAACAACAACAACAAAAACAGTAAATTAAAAAGTCAAAGAATGAAAAAAAAGATTAATTTAAATTTAAAAAAAGAATGAATAATCAAATAAATAAATAAGTAAATAAATAGATAAATAAATAAATAAATAAATAAATAAATAAATAAATAAATAAATAAATAAATATTTGTTTAAAATAAAACAGAAAATGATGTGATTTTATGTGACAAGGTAGATATAGTTGAGATTAGGGGGGGGCGGGGGGGGGGGGGGGGGGGGCGGGGGGAAGAGATCAGAGGACTTTACCTTCCAGCCAGCCAGCCAGTCAGACACGGATAGGATGGGAATGTCCTTGCATCAAGAGTCGGGTATGTAGATACAGAGAGGTAGGTAGGTAATATGTTTGCCAATCTGGTTTAAGTGAAATTAATCAGTATCACCGTTTGATAAGCCATCGTTTGACACACCCAAACGTTACCGGTATGTATTGGGACAAAGTAGCATTAGTCATATTATCCGTCAAGCCCCGAACTAAACGCCTTTTTTCCTGTATTGATCAGGATTTTAGGAAATTTATAATTTGAAAATGACTTACTAAACTAACTTAAGGCCTTTCGCTTCCTAATCATCCGATCGGGACGCCTCGGCTGCCTCTCTAATCATCTGTGTCATTTCCTTCCACAGTTCACGGTATTTTGCTGTGGATGCTAAGTTCATAAGGACTTCCTTTGAATATCATTTGAATATCTATTTGAATACTTGAATTTGAATATCAATGTGCTTTTATTTAGCGCTATCCGCTTAACGTGCTCAAAGAAAGCACTTTCTCTCCAGCAACGCATGAAGGATGAGACATGGCGGCTGTTAGCGTAACCATCGTTATGTTATAGATAGTTCGAAGATGACGTCACTAAGGTCTTTGATATTGTTTTTTGCCATCCTCGTTTATGAGTAATGCTCACTGAACTGTATTAACCTGACTATAAACTTTCAGGGATACACACAGTTTTGTGTGTTGGTCCGTTATACTTCCGGATGGCAATGTTATGAGCTCCTCAGCCAAGCGCATACAATCTATAGGCTAACACTGAAATCCAAAAGGACTGGCAGTTTGACGTCATTACTTGGTTTTTGCACCGCCTAGTGAGTTGTCGTTAGTAGAGCTCATGGAAACAAGTTATTTCATTGGTTGAACTATTGAATACAACTCACGATTTGTTTTCTTTTGTGGCAAAAGACTGGCATTTTGACGTCATTTTTTGATCAGTGTCAGGCCATAACTTTACGAAGACCACGCTGTTAGGCGGTATTACCATTTTTTTTCCGACAAAGACAACGCTGTTAGCCGCCAGGTACTCATTTTACAATTGCGTAGGATGAGAGAATGTGAGTAAAGAGCCTTTTCCAAGGATTGAAATTAATATGCGCCGCTCAGAGTGGGACTCGAACCCAGGACCTTCCGATCCGAAGGCGAGTGTCATACCATAAGACCACATATCCGCTTTCGTTTTAGTCAGGAATTTTATATTTCAAATATCAATGAGTCAAAATTATCCTCAACTTTACAACAACAACAAAAATCCTAACCCAAGACCCCTCTTTTGAGGTTTATTCTAAATCCTGAATATTTGAAATAAACAATAAATGATAAGATTCACTATAGGTACAGCAATAAGTATCTTTAAAATGATTTAAATCTTAGCAGCGATTATATATATATTTTTTTTAATGAGCTTTTATATAGTGCAATATTCACTAAACGTGCTCAGAGTGCTTTACAAAGGGTCCATGACCAACAGCAACACATAACATGTAGAACGAGACACGACGCCTGTTAGGCGATATTACAATTTTTCCGACAGAGACAACGCTGTTAACGACCAGGTACTCATTTTACAACTGAGTACGGTGAGAAAATGGGAGTAAAGACCCTTTTCCAAAGACTCACTTCCTTTCCGAAAGCGAATGTCATGCCACTAGACATGTTAATAGAGACTCCTGAACATAAAATATGACTTATATCAAAATGTCATCTTTTTGGAGGCTAGGATATACTGGGTTTTCTTATACAATCATACTATATGAAACGGAATGAGTCAAAGGGTATTAAGTCGAGGTGAAGTAGTCCATCAAAGCCAGTGGAACCGGAGTTTATCCCGGTTTCTATAACATGAAGCGGACAAAAGCAATTGGATTCAACAGTCTGATGCCACGTCGTCCGCAACAGCGGCCATCGTGGTTCTAAGCAAAGAAATTTGGTACTTTTTATTCCTCATGCTGGCTAGAACTTTTCATAGGTCTTGTTTTCAGAATGTGCAAAAGTCAAAACACGATCAGATTTATAATGGTTTTCTCCTCTGGATACGCTGTTATGCTCGTCGGAGAAATATTTCATAAAGGCGTCCGCCATTGTTCCGATAGTTTAAGAGCCAGTACTAAGTTACTATGCGTCATTACGAGGGAAGTGACGTGATGACTGTTGAAGCGTATTGATTGCTACTCTTTGGATATCACAAAATATTTTCCACCAGATCTTACAGAACCAGCTACCCAATCACTGCAAGGTGGAAAGGGGAAGGAGGGGAGGGAATCTCGATTTCATCCGGAATCGATCAAGTACCTCTGGGTGTGAAGCGAGCGCTCTACCAACTGAGTCATCCCCTGAGGAATACAAAATATCAAAGAGGACACACAAAAAAAAACCCCCAGACATCAATCCTAGAATTCATAAGCATGGGATTGAGTTTGGGCTGCCAAAGTTATGGCCAAAGTTCCTAGTGGCTAATTTCAATTTCAAAAGTGAAAAAAATGGAAATTGTCCAAACACTATCTAGAACACTTTGCCCTCCTTGAAAAACTTATTAATTTTGATTATAAACAAGAATGGACTGAACTGGAAAAAAACATGTGTTTTTAAAAAAATGAAGAATATGATTTTTAAAAAGAATAAATAAATAACAAAAATTAGTAATATAAACATGATTTTCCTTGTGACCCATTTGGGTCAATTTGGCAACGCAATTGCCATCTGGCAGCCCGAATAGGTACATACAGACTATAGTAAACTCCAGAATACAAACATCAATCCCAGTTTCCAAAAGCAAGGGGTGGGATTCGATAGGATAGGGATGTGGTGCAGTGGGATTGGCCGTGTCGTGCTTTGCAAGATGCTATTTTTTTTTCTTCCTTTTGGCAAGAGAATGTTTGTAACCTTCTCCTTACCAACCATAGGAAAATTGTCACATTCGTTACGATACAACCAACACTTTTATCATTCAGATTTCTTAATAATAATATATCTTTATTGTCCTAAAAAAAGTGGCAATTTGTCATTTGGTTACACATTTATAACAATACAATATTGACATAGACACACTCACACATATGCACACTAGTAACATAGTACTCATCTAAAAAAGAAAAAAAAATCACACAATTTAAAGAAAAATGTTTTATTATAGTTATAAAAACGTGACACTGTGTTGTAGAGTTCATTTTGCCGATCAATATTATGCATAGAATGTATTTGTTGCTTTTCTGTTTGAGTAAGAAAAACATATTTTTGTCTTAGATGGGTGTGAAAATTTGCGGAAAGTTCTGAAAACGGTTGGTAAGGAAAGGATTAAACCCTCGCCTAATCAACAATAGCTCAGTTAGTAGAGCACTCGTTTTACATGTAAAGAGACAGAGTTCGATCCCAGGTGAAGTCGAGATCTTTTTTCTAACCCCCTCTGTCCACCCAGCAGTGATTGGGTTGCTGGGTCTGTTAGATCTGGCGGATAGTACTTTGTACAATGCAGCGCCGCAAATTGATATAAGGCGAGGTGACTTGCCCAAGGCCGCACAGAACAGCGGATATTCGAACTCGGTACCTTTTGGTTTTGTTCATAATGTACGACACGGAGAAACTGGTGAAAACAATAATGATAATGATAATAATAATAATAATAATAATAATAATAATAATAATAATAATAATAATAATAAAAAATAATAATAATAATAATAATAAATAATAATAATAATAATAATAATAATAATAATAATAATAATAATAATAATAATAATAATAATGTAATTCATTTATAAAGCGCGTGTCCCATGCAATATAGCTCTAGGCGCACAATATACATGACATGCAATATATATATATATATATATATATATATATATATATATATATATATATATATATACATATATATAAATTACTCTATCATAATATCAACATTTAAAAGTTGGGAATATGGGTTAATTTTTTTTTAATGTAAAAATTTGTGTAGGTACTTGTTTTGTTTTAAAATAATAACTAAGTATTGAGACGCTTTTGTGGCGAATGTTACGAAACGACGTTATATCACAGCCTCAAATGGGTTATATTATATTACAACGGGGTTATAATCTATCTTTGGAGGGTGGAGTCCAGTTGACAAACAGGATCCACCCCCCCCCCCCCCCCCCCCCCCCCCCCCCCCACCCCTTTTCTCCCATTAATTCCAATTACGTGATGATTTCCGAGAGAATTGTCCATAAATTATATTATCAAAAGAACCCTGGTCAATTGAAATGCAAGTCGTAAAAAAGTTATACGATTGAATTTTACACCAGTCTAAATTAGTAATTGGATACCTTTTCTGCCGTTTTATTAAAGAACACAGTCTGTGCTATTTAGTTAACATTGCATATAGGTACTGTGTTTTTTAAAACAACGGCAGTATTATATATATTTTCATGGTTATTGAATCTAATTATTTTCACCGACCCCTTTCTCCTTTTTCACCATCACTTCCTCCTCCTCCTTCTCCTCCTCCTCCTCCTTCTCCTCCCCCTCCTCCTCCTCCTATTCCTCTTCTTCTTCTTCTTCTTCTTCTTCTTCTTCTTCTTCTTCTTCTTCTTCCCCTCCTCCTCCGCATTTGCTTTTAATTGTTATTGAATCTAATCCTTTTCCCCAACCCCCTCCTCCATTTTCACCACCACCGCCGCCACCAACACGACCACCATCACCACCTTATCCTCCTCCTCCTTCTCCCCCTCTTTCTTCTCCTCAACCCTTTCCTCTTCCTCAACTTCCTCCTCCTCCTTCTTTGCGTAGCATAATATCATTAAAATTTATTGGTAAGAAATGTTTATTCATTTGACCCTTTATCCTCGGTATCAAATGTTTTACGTGAATCATGAAAATTATTTTATGGTAGAATTTCTTGTCTTTGAGAAAAACAAAACAAAACAAAAACTTGAGCTTTTATATAGCGCAATATCCACTAATCACGCTCAAGGCGCTCTACAAAAGGTCCCTGGCTAACAGCCACACGTAACATAGGGGGTTTACTTTGCGCCTGCCAGGCGATATTACATTTTTTTCCCCAACAAAGACAACGCTGTTTACGACGAGGTAATCATTTTACACCTGAGTACGATGAGAAAATGTGAGAGAAGAGCTTTTTCCAAGGACTCAACCATATGCCGCTCAGAGCGGGTCTCGAACCCAGGACCTTCTGATCCGAAGGCGAGTGTCATACCACAAGACCACATCGTCGCCGAGAATTTGCATCAAAATCGTCAAATTGGCAACCCCGCCCTGGTGACGAAATCAAAGATAGCAGCAATACGAAGACGGGAGAAAAGCGGGGCTGGAAAGAGGAGAGGTCGAGATTTGAGAATGTTGTGAGACCTTGAATCATCGAAACTTGTAACCGCCTTATTTAGCATTTGTTTCATATTTAGAAACGCCACCCAGAATAAACTTAAAATTTCCATATTTAAATCTGAATGTGTAAACTGAAACGAGGCGGCCTCTCCCACCTTTAATACATTAATATATATTAGTAAATTAAATTTTTAAAACGACTAAAAGCAAGAATATGTTTGTGAATATAGCTCGTGATTCATTCGTAATATTATGTGATTAATAAATCGAATAAAATCGTTTCGTGAGTTTTAGAAAAGAAATAAATAAATTCACATTTAAACAAAATTTTCGCCAGTATTGTTAACTATTATCGGATTACAAAGATTTTTTTTGTAAAAAAAGAAAAACTGACTTACCTGATTCGACTATAAATAAAATAAATTCACTTCCCTGAATTTCATTGTCGAATTTGTAGAGATGAACGCCTTAAACACAAACAGCTCAGTGAATGACAAGCATTTTAATCTAAATAGTTCACTAATCCGCTAAATCGAATAGTTTTGTGATTCTTGACCTTCTGTGTTTCTGAATAGTCAACCATTTTCTCAGTTGGCGTCTTTCTGCTCTGGATAAATCTCACAAGTTATTTGTGATTCAGAAGACATTAGATTTCTTTTTTAAAAGTCAGTCACCGGTAATGAAAGAAAAGTCTTTGAAATTTGCCTGAAATTTTTAAAAAAATTATCTTACGCTAACTCTGTGACTATCTGACTTATGAATATTCACCAACTTGTGTAAAGTTTGTAAAATACAACCTCATTCAATTGGATAATAATATACGTGATAGTTATTCACATTTTTGGTGCAATATAACTGTGTTTTTAGTCATTCATTGGAGCCTATGAGGAATTTACAATAAATAAAAGAACAATGGCGATTTTTGCCTGTAACAGATTCACGGGAAAGAATTGTTTTCATACTTCTGGCCTTGTTTTTACAATATTCATCATTCTTGCGGTAAGAATTATTATATTATGATGGGAAAATGCGTGATTTTCTTTTCAAAACGTATAGGGAATGAGATTAGCGGAAGAGTAGCGTCCCTTGATTGGACGTCACCCATAGTCTGTGACGTCACCGGCGGAAAAGTTATTAGAGTGAGAACGTCATGTTGGTTGTGCGCATGCGTCTTTTGTGCTGCTATGTGGTCTTGCGGTATGACATTCGCCCTCGTTTCGGAATGTCCTGGGTTCGAGTCTAACTCTGAGCGGTTCATAGTTGAGTCATTGGAAAGGCTCTTTACTCACATTCTCTCACCGTACTCAGGTGTAAAATAAGTACCTTGCCGTTGTCTCTGTCAAAAAGAAAAATGAAATATCGCCTAACAGGCGTCATGTCTCTTCCTACATGTTTAGTGATGCTGCTAGCCAGGGACCTCTTGTAAATCGCTTTGAGCACGTTTAGTGGATATTACGCTATATAAAAGCTTAACTTTTTTTATAAGGGTGGTTTAGAATGGTCCACAAACAAGGGTACATCACCGTGGTCATAGAACAAGGGAGACGCATTTTGCTATTTTTAGAACATTGCTACTTCACAAGTTGCATTTGTCGTTTAAAAACACGTGTCAATTAACCATTTAAATGCCGCCCTCTGGATAAAACACGAATTTAAAAATTTGGCCAAAAATTCGTCATTCAAATATCGATTGATTTCAATGACCCTCCTCTTGGCAAAAACTCTCAAACCTGGGACTTCTCGAAGCCTTCCATCAAGTCCCAAGTTAGAGAGTTTTTGCCAAAATGAGGGTCATTTAAATCGATCGATATTTGAAGGACGAGTTTTCTAACCAAATTTTTAAATAGGTGTTTTTTCCATACTACGACAGTTCACTGATTAAATAGTTGGAAACGAAGAGATATGATACGTATATGAAGGAGCTTAGGTTCCATTCAATTGACACTGACAGGTTTCCCCGTTATAATACAGTAAACCCCCGTTATCCCACATGCCTTGGGCCAGGATAATTAAACTAAATAAATATATTTATCAATATTCATGGCTCATGGTACTGTACTTTATCACGTTTTCTGTAGCATTTAACTTTATTTTTTTTTTTACAATTGGAATGTGAAATTTAATCATTTAAAACTCGCTCTTCTAGACCACCAAAACCTTCCGAATTTATTTTCTTCTTTTTCAACCTTTTAGGGTTAATCAACGTTGACCAAATTTAATTTACATTCAAATTACCTGCTGTTAGTTATGAGGCTCATAATGCAGGTGTTTATTCCGGATTCTGTAGCATTAAAAGGTCACAGTGGCAATACTTGCGAATTTTTGTTTAGGACGCTGGTCTATCGCCAAGTGCGTTATGCTGTAATGTCAGTGCGAGATTAGTATTGCAGAGCGCATTGAAATTTAGCATTCCAGAATCCGGTAAGCACTGTATTATTGACTGTCGTACTTGACCTCTAATGTAGCGCAATATCCACTAAACGTGCTCAAAGCGCTTTACAAGGGGTCCCTGGCCAACAGCAACACTTAACACGTAGGACGTTTTAATATAGGCAATAATATTACATTTTTTTCCGGCAGAGACAACGCTGTTAACGGCCAGGTAACTCATTTTACACTTGAGTACGGTGAGAGAATGTAAGTGGATATCCTTTTCCGAGGACTCAACTATGCGCCGAACGAGGTTCGAACCCAGGACCTTCCGATCAAAAAGCGAGTGCCATACCACAAGACCATACTATAGCCGTACTCTGTCAAAAACCATTTGACCGGGAAACATTTTCTTCAAATATCGCAGAGGTCCCGGTAGCTCAGTCGGTAGAGCACTCGCGTCATATGCAAAGGGTCCGTGGTCCATGGTAGGATGTAGTTGTGCGGCTATGTGTTCTAGTGGTATGACACTCGCTTTCGGATCGGAAGGTCCTGGGTTCGAACCTCGCTCGGCGAATAGTTGAGTCCGTGGAAAAGACTCTTTAATTGTAAAATTAGCGTTGTCCTTGTCAGAAAAAATTGTAATATCGCCTAACAGGCGTCATGTCTCGTTCTACATGTTAAGTGCTACAGTTGGCTAGGGACCTCTTGTAAAGCCATTTGAGCACGTTTAGTGGATATTGCGCTTTATAAAAAGCTCAAGTTTTAAACAAACTTTCAAATCACATGTTTTTAGTGGCGGCGTCAGTGACCGTTGTGTTGAAGGAGGATGATCATGATGAGTCTGAGGAGGAGAAAAATTAGATACAGGCCATCACGTCATGCATTTTGTTAGGGCATTCATACTACAACCACTCAGGAATAAACATGATATAATTCTAACTACATTTTGTTATATTTGTTTTCAAAGTTCCTTTCCTTATTGTTTGACTGACGAAGGGTTTGTACCCGTAACCTCAATTGTTTGTACTCTTTCCATGCGAATCTTTCCATTTTCACCTTTTTGTTAGTATTTTTACGATCCCAAGCTTCAGGAATCCCCTACCATTCTTATATATATTGTGGAAGAAAAGTCGTGATATCAAACCCACTACTTTTTAAATGCTTAACCCTCTCCTTACCACTTATTGCAAAATCGTCATATTTGTTACGAGGCAACAGTCACTTATCTCATCCAGATTTCATTTCTTTTTGCTATATCTGTAAAAACTTGACATTCTGTAATTGAGCTCATATTGTCGAACAATATTATGCATAGAATGTGCTTGTTGCTTTTCTGTTTGAGTAAGAAATGTCTGTTTTTGTGTTGGGTGGGTGTGAAGTTTTCGGAAAAATTCTGAAAATAGCTGGCAAGGAGAGGGTTAAATCCCTGGGGATGTATGCAACCAGTCCTTAGGAATACTAATACAGGTTACATATTGATCGGGGATTATCTATATTATCTTTCCTTGTGCTCGAGGTCATTGGTCACGTTGCAAAATGTGCTCAAAATGACCGACATAGTGGAGAGTGTTCACAGCTTTTGAAATTTATCTAGCATCACGATTGGTCATTTTGTTTAGTTTGACACATGAGTCTGTTTACAACTTTCATTAACAATGCAACGTTTTTACATTTGTTAAGAACTATTCAATCGTCGGACAGCAATTAATCATGTGATTGATAATTCGGTTGGACGAAACCCTGAATATAGATAGTATGCGCTTGGCTAAGAAGCTCCTAACATTGCCATCCGGAAGTATAACGGACCAACACACAAAACTGTGTGTACCCATAAACGTTTATAGTCAGGTTAATACAGTTCAGTGAGCATTACTCACAAACGCGGATGGCAAAAAACAATAACAAAGACCTGAGTGACGTCATCTTCGAACTATCTATAGATCGCTCCCAATATAAGGTGGCATGACTATTTTAATAGCAGGATGTATACACAGAATCTAAGGGTTGCGTGACGTAAAAGAGCGAAGATGAATGATCTTTATTGACGACCAGCATATATTTATTAGACTAGAAAATAAGATACCATCACTCTGACATCAGAAGATGAATGGGAGCGATCTATATTCATGTTTTCGTCCAACCTAGTCATCGAACACATGATTTGTTGCTGTACAACGATTGGACATCCCTCAATTTATCTAAACACGCTGCTTTGTTTATGAAATTTGTAAACATACCCATGTGTCATGCTGAGTAAAATGACCAATTGTAACGTTGGATATTTCTCAAGCTGTGAACACATTTCACTATGTGGATCACTTTGAGCACACTTTGCAATGTGACCAATGACCTCGAGCACATGGCAATGTAATATAAATCATGCCCATTCCACAAGCTGTGTATCCAGTCCTCCAGAAGAATTGGATTACACTTCTAATGAGACAGGAACCAGTTTTTATGGCATCGCACATTTCTACACTATTTATGTTGACAAATGTTTGAATTCTGTATCTTTTCCTTCCTCCGTACAGTGCGTGATCCGGACAGAAGGTTCAGCCAAGGTTTTCATCAAATTTGTGGAATACATTAATCCGTCCAGTCTAAAGTATAGCGGGCAATGTTGTGACGGAGAATTCACTTCCAAAAACACGTGCTCTAGGGACTGTGATTACAACATCAATGTCTGTATGGGGAAAAGGTGAGCTGTCTTCAAATATTTTGTTGACGAAATTATTTTTATGGTTATAGATAGAATGCGCTTGGCCAAGGAGTTCACAACATTGCCATCCGGAAGTATAACGGACCAACACACAGACTCTGTGTAACCATGAACTTTTATGGTCTGGTTAATACAGTTTAGTGATAACAACTCACAAACGCGGATGGCAAAAACAATAACAAAGGCCTGAGTGACGTCATCTGCATACTATCTATAAAGTTTAAGGTTGCAAATTTTTTTTTAGTTCGTTATATTTCCGGACTGAATGTTGTGAGCTTCTTAGCCAATCGCTACTATCTATAGATAGTATGCACTTGGCTAAGAAGTTCACAACATTGCCATCCGGAAGTATAACGGACCAACACACAAAACTATGTGTAACCATGATAGTTTATAGTCTGGTTATTACAGTTTAGTGAGAATTATTCATAAACGCGGATGGCAAAAAAACAATAACAAAGACCTGAGTGACGTCATCTTCGAACTCTCTATATAACGTTTCTCACTATTTATTTCATGGTATGAATATGGATCGAATGATTATATATTAAAAGCGTGCTTTCCATACCGCTACCAATAAAAGAGAGCAACGCCTCATGTTATCAAAGTAGTCCTTCAGAGCGATCAGGCCATGGAGCCGAGGTATATCCCGGTTTCTATAATATCGTGAAACGGATTTTGCAATCGCTTGCTATCCTTTGGATAGGACGCGAGCCTGCACAAGTACTTTCTGACAGATCGATCAGACCCAGCTACCAAATAAATGCGGGGTGGACAGGGGATCAGAGAAAAATCTCAACTAAACTTGTGATAGATCGCGGTCTCTTTGCGCATGAAGCAAGTGCTCTACCAATTGAGCTATCGGAACCCCTTTGTTATCAAATTTTGTTTTAAATAATGGACGTTGAACAGCTGTCAAGGCTCCAAATAGCTTAAATAAAATATACTTTTAGAAAGTGTTATCAATATAAACATATACATTCAAAGTAGATATTAATAGTTTGAGGGGCATATTACAGATATTCTTTTCCACTTGTGTTTTTGGGATTTCGGAGTCGAGTTTCCATAGCCGCCTATCTATAAGCTCGTGTAGTTATCGAGGAAGCGTTATATATTTTGAAAAGAAACTTTCTATTAGTAGAATACGCCCGGCTTTTCTCAAAATGATGTCTGATATATTTTGCCATCAAGTCATATATGGTCTTGTGGTATTACAAAGGTCCTAGGTTCGAGCCTCACTTGGCGCATAGTCGAGTCCTTGGAAAAGGCTCTTTACTCACATTCTCTCACCGTACTCAGGTGTAAACTGAGTACCTGGTCGTTAACAGCGTTGTCTTTGTCGGAAAAAATTGTAATGTCGCCTTACAGGCGTGTCTTGTTCTTTATGTTACGTGTTGCTGTTGGTCAGGGACCCTTTGTAAAGCGCGTTGAGCACATTCAGTGGATATTGCGCTATATCTTTATAAAAAGGTCAAAAGCTCAAAAAATATAATCAACATTCCCAACTCTTATTTTAACCCAAAGCAATAGGGGCAACCTAAGAATAAAAAGAAGGGAAGAATAACTTTAGCCTTCCACCTCTGTTCCTTATTGACATTGTTCCTTGAGAGAAGAAATTTGGATAAAATGAAGATAACCTGATATTGTATTATCGATATAAAATCACAAGAAAACAACAATATTTATGCCGGACAAACCAAGAAGGAAAGATACAAGAAGAAAAAACATCCCAAAAAAATTAGTCTGCCTCGAGTGACTTTTTGGGATGGTTTATTTCTCAATTTCCTATTCGAAGTAGACTGACTTTTTGGGATGGTTTATTTATCGTATTCCTATTCGAAGTAGACTGACTTTTTCGGATGGTTTATTTCTCGTATTCCTTTTCGAAGTAAACTGATTTTTTGGGATGGATTATTTCTCGTATTCCTATTCGAAGGAGTCTGATATTTTGGGATGGTTTTTTTTCTCGTATTCCTATTCGAAGTAGACTGACTTTTTGGGGTGGTTTATTTATCGTATTCCTATTCGAAGTAGACTGACTTTTTGGATGGTTTATTTATCGTATTCCTATTCGAAGTAGACTGACTTTTTGGGGTGGTTTATTTATCGTATTCCTATTCGAAGTAGACTGACTTTTTGGATGGTTTATTTATCGTATTCCTATTCGAAGTAGACTGACTTTTTGGATGGTTTATTTATCGTAAGCCTATTCGAAGTAGACTGACTTTTTCGGATGGTTTATTTCTCGTATTCCTATTCGAAGTAAACAGATTTTTTGGGATGGATTATTTCTCGTATTCCTATTCGAAGGAGTCTGATATTTTGGGATGGTTTTTTTTCTCGTATTCCTATTCGAAGTAAACTGACTTTTTGGGATGGTTTATTTCTCGTATTCCTATTCGAAGGAGACGGAGTTTTTGGGATGGTTTGTTTTTCTCGTATTCCTATTCGAATTAAACTGTTTTTTGGGGATGGTTTATTTATCGTATTCCTATTCGAGGTAGACCGATTAAAAAAAAAAATTTCTTGTATTTTTCTTTATTACTTAAACTGGCACCTTTCATGCATACTAGTTTAGATATTAATCCTACACCGTTTCCTGCTTCCTTGTCTCTCATAAATAACGATACATTTATGACATTTTAATATCTCACTTTCCATTTATTGTCTATTTCCAGCTCCAGGACACCGTGTTCCTACCTATCCACCAACCTGGGTTCCTTCAAATCCGACGGTTCGAATCTTGTGTTTCCTCCCACGTTCTTGGACGGGCACGCTAATCCTGTGCCATTTGACTTCGACACATGGCCGGTAATGTGTAATTTATGAATCATGATTTGATCTTTTATAAGATGGTATCGACGTTCATGTATTTTGCAGGTCTGACAACTGAGCGCGATTTTTGGGCTTGATTTATTTAACATTGTTGTGATGGACAATATTTGACGTTGCTTTGAGAGCATTTCCATTACAACAACGAGCCCACAACAATTTGGGTTATCAGACCTGCAAATTTGTAAACGTCGGGTTTTGATGGAATGGGCTAGTTTCCGATGGCTCAGTTTGTAGAGAACTGGAGTCACAAACGAACTGGTTTCAAATTTTATTATATTATCTATTATTGAAATGATTAGTTTAAATTATTTATTCAACATATTTGTTCCGTTTTGTAAGAATTTGATGCTTAACATTCTGAGGTCACTAATGCTTTATGTAAACTTGATATCATTACACATTACTGCCAGTAGGAAGAAGTACGGCTATGTGGTCTTGTGCTTTGACACTCGCTTTCCGATCGGACAGTCCTGAGTTCGAGCCTCGCTCGGCGCATAGTTGAGTCCTTGGAAAAGACTCTTTACTCACATTCTCTCACCGTACTCAGATGTAAAATGAGTACCTGGCCGTTAATAACAGCGTTGTTTCTGTCGGAAAAAAATGTATTATCGCCGAATAGGCGTCATGTCTCGTTCTTTATATTACGTGTTGCTGTTTGTCAGGGACCCTTTGTAAAGCGCTTTAAGCACTTTTAGTGGATTTTGCGCTATATAAAAGCTCAATTTTTAAATTTTAAAAAAGTGGAATGTGGAATATGGAAATTTCCCTATCATCAAGTGAAGACGGGATGTTTTCACAGATCAATATCTCCAACTATAACCCAAAACAACTGAAATCACTCCCTGATGTCGTGTACACGGTGCTTCGTAATTAGTGATAATTCTCTTTGGTCCAGTGGCGAATTCCTTTGCTTCTATGCATCTATATTTTCGGTCTCCTTTGAAAGAGAGAGATAAGCGAGCGTAAAACTATGTGCTACTGACAACAATTCGACCGTGTAAGCGTGTAAGCGGCAAAATACACTTTTAGAAAATTTGGCAGAAAAACGTTTACTTGAATTCTCTGTTAATTAAAATTAATGTTTTCAAAAATGTCAAACAGTTTCAATCATAGCACTTCAAAAAGTCTCCGGTCACAGCTATTTTCGTGTGTATGGACAATATTCCTGTCAATATTGGGCAATATTTGAGAGTTTTTTTTTTTAAATACCAAAATAAAGAAAATGTGTTTTGTTATTGTGTGACAGAGTTGTGTTTAGAGTAATTTCTTTGGAATATTTGCGCCTTGGAATTTCATTGAATTCTCATTATTTTGCAGGTTTCTAATGTTATCGAATACATTCCTGAATCTATAAGGAAGGAATTTCGGATAGTTGTTGCGGCTTTGTGAAACTAATGGTGGCATGACAGACGATTTGTGATGGGTGGGTTTGGGGCTCGAGTCCTGTTGTGAATTGCGCAAAGTTGAGTTCTTGGAAAACACCCTTTTAACTCACATTTCTCACTAAACTCAGGTTCAAAACGAGTGCATGGCTGATAATAGCGCTTTGTCTCGCTCTGCTTCTATTATCTATTTGTCTACCAGTCTTATCTTTATACCAATCTATATGTCTGTCGATCTTTCTATCTGTCTGCCTTTCCCAACAACGAGAGTCTTGGATTGCAATGCCCCCTCCTTCGCCTTACTATAACTGAAGCTTTGGTAAAACATCGGTTTCTACAATAGGATTATCCTCTTCAAATATTGCCTAGCTAAATAAAACTGTGTTTCGAGCCCTCTGCGTCCACCATGCAATCATCAATGGCCCTTTCCACGTCAAAGCAAAAAAGAATGCCAACTGTTAGATTACGTCCAACTTACCAGGTTTTAACCAGTATCTCTCATCTCATGTAGTTCCATATCTGAAGCAGACGTCGGAGGTCATCTTCCGCCAAGCTGATCTATCTCTTGCCAATTCTATTAAAGCAGCGCCACCTTTCTCAGCTTCATCTGTCCAAGTTCTTATCCCTTTCAAATACGTTATTCTTTGTCTTCCTCTTATTCTTTTTCCATTCATCTTTCCAGTCAAGGCGAGTATTTCCAAACCAGGGTGGCGGATAATGTGTCCTAAAAATTAACCAGTATAACCATGATATATATATATATATATATATATATATATATATATATATATATATATATATATCCTTTCCCAAGGACTCAACTTTGCGCTACCTACAACGGGATTCAAATCTAGTACTTCAAGGGTCACAAGCCGGGTGTCATGTCACTAAATCAAATTTATATGCAGCTAATTAGCAGATATCCTGTAGATTATGGGGAGGGGGGGGGGGCAAATAAAATAACCAACAAAGAAATTAGAGAAGAATTGGCATAGAAGCCAGTCATTTTATCGCACAGTGTGTTAAAAAAATTAAAGTGTATAAGAAAGTTAAGCTATTTTGACCATGTGCAAAATACTCGTGTCGTGTATCCAGGGGTCTGTGTACATCACCATCCATGTCTACGACCAAGACACCTCCAGGAGAGAAGACGTAGACACTTTGAGGTTCTCATTCCAGATATCCACTCCTGGTCATAGCAGTGACCAGGATCTGAAATACATGTCCTACAACTTGACTGGAACTCGGTCTGTACAACCATCTCGGTAAGGTTTATTTATTTACTTTTGAATGCTTAACCCTTTCCTTACCAGCCATTTTCAGGATTTTCCCCAAAACTTCACACCCAAGGAACACAAAATAATTTTTATTATCACTCAGACATAATTGCAGTAAAATTCTTGCGATACATAATTTCTTTAGCAAAACATGCTCTACAATACACTGTTCATTTTCTTTTAACTTGTATGATGTACAAAATAAATTTGAATAAGAAAAGGGTTGGTTGAATCGTAGCGAATGTGACGATTTTCTTATAGTTGGTAAGGAGAGGGCATATGAGGAATACGATAGGGAATCAACTCTGAAATGGGAGAGAAGCAACGAAGACTCTGTACCAAGAAATCAGACCTGCAGACTATTGCGAAAAATTAGTAGGATTACGAAATTTTAGCTTAAATTTTAGAACTTCATGAGCATATCTAAGTCATTAAAACTTATTCAAAATGAAAGTTGATGCTAGAGTGCATAGAATTTTAATCATTGTGATGGTAAATTGTTGATTTTTAAAGTTATCTATCGCGACTACAATTTATTTCTCCTAAGAATTATGAATTCATCAATTTTCACGTAGACAGGTCTTCAATAAGTGGTGATTATTGGGGGGAGGGGGGGGGGGGCAACAGTTAACTGGACAACTGTCCAGCACTCATATAACGACAGTCACTCCGCATCACTAGGGTCTCGTGGTAGATTGTAGCATTACACTTACTACAGTGTAATCGTTAGAAGCTGTAGCTAGGGAAGCCAAGCAGATAATCTGAAATCTACAAGAGCTTTCAAATGTGATTATTTTTTAAAGGCTGAATCGATAAGGATATGCTAGGAAGTCAATCACCTCTGAAGTTGGAGTAAAGAAAAGAGAGCTCTGTACCAGTAAGTGGAAAAGGTTGATAGGCCATAACATTATTATATATATGTGACATCTGTGAGTTTTGTTCACTCGTAGAAATCATCAAACCCTTTGGAAATGCTGGTTACTTGTCATTCAACTTGTCCATACTATAGTGTTTATTGCGTTAGAAACAACTATGGAACAAACTCAATGACAAAGGCATTCCCCTTATAAGACGCTATTTAACCGCAAAGCTTGTACTTTTAGCAAGTTCAAACATTACAAATAGAGAAATAAGGGGGTAGGCACCGGTGTAAGATTAAGATCTGAACAATTGTGTATGAAAGGTGCCAGACAAAGCAAGAAATAATAAACCAAGAAAAAATCCATCCCAAAAAATCCGTCTGCCCAGTCAAGGTTTAATGAATTTTTGGGATCTTTTTTTTTCTGGTATTTTTCTTTCTTGCTTTGTCTGGAACCGTTTCAAACACAATAGTTCAGATCTTTTTCTACAATATCCATCGGCAGTCACTCTGCACCAGTGGGATCTCGGGGTGGATCGTCGTAATATTGCACTAAAGATCTGAAAAAGTGTAGATAAAACAGTGCCAGACAAAGCATCGTTTCATACATACACACGTACACAGAGCTTTTTCAGATCTTTGTATTCCTTTCTCCATGCTTTCTCCATTTCAATCCATTTGTTAGTTATTTCATTTCGGTCTTTGAAGTATTCGTTCAAAATCGTTCAAAATCATCTTACAGTATGACAATATCTTATGTACATAACTGGTGTTTTTAAACAAGCGGACAGTTATGGATATAGTATGTGAGGTGAAATTAATAATTTTTTGACTGTGTTACGTATGTATGGTTATTGAAATCTGTTATTGTTTAGGATTGTATGATATATATATATATATATATATATATATATATATATATATATATATCTTCTTCTTCTTCAAGTACCAAGTCTATGCCAGACATCGGTGATCATGGTACGCCATTCATCTCTCTGATCAGATAACCTCAGAAAACTAATATTACTCTTCTCTTTCTTTGTCACACAGCTGTTCAAACTATTCAAATATGTTTTTCTTGGTCTACCTTTACTCTTTTTACCAGTCTATCTTTCCTGTGAGAGCAAGATGTTCAATACATTTATGTGGATTTAGGTGCTCTACAAATTGCATTTGTCTTCTTCTTATTGTACGAATTAATAACCTTTTAGTTTCAGCTTGCTCTAATATTTCATCATTAGTTTTCTTCTCTGTCCATGAGATTCTTAACATCATTCTAAGAAACCACATTTCTACTGCCTCCAATTTCTTCCTAATGTCTTCTGTAATTGTCCAGCTTTCGCAGCCATATAATAATACTGACCATACGTAGGCCTCCAAAACCTTATGTTTTGTTGTCATTGAGGTATCGTGGTTTTTAAAAATTAGACTAATTTTATTAAAACTATCTTTAGCTATTGCAAAATAATAATAATAATAATAATAATAATAATAATAATAATAATAATAATAATAATAAATAATATATAATATAATAATAATAATAATATAAACATTTATAAAACATAAAAACATATATATGTGTGTATGTGTGTGTCTGTGTGTGTGTGTATCTTTGTTTGAAATTTGCAAACCATTACATTGTCGAGCGCCTCTGAGCACCTCGGTTTACGTTTAGTGCTATACAAATGAATTGTTTAAATTTTTTTTAATGTTATCATTTTTATCATTACTATATGAAATTTGGGGTTAATTTCACTGATTATGAAGGTGAATAGAACAACATCTCACATTGAAAGAAAGACCAAGAGTTCCTATTTCTTTATTTTAAATAATAAATTCACTTTTACTGGTCATAATCATCCCGACTTAATACCGTTTTGAGACGGTGGATCACATATCGATGGTCGACGGATCAAACCTCTGAAGAACCGATTTTCACGACCGGCGGATCAAAACTCTGAAGTCTACTACATACGAGTTTTGCGCACCATGTTTTATTTAATTTTGGGCGGATCTGAACTCTGATGACAACATCGTCAAATGTCATCAGAGATCTGATTCGCCCAAAATAATATAAAGCATGGTGCGCAAAGTTCGTAAGTAGACTTCAGAGGTTTGTTCCGCCGATCGTGAAAATTGGTTCTTCAGAGATTTGATCCGCCGACCATCGATATGCTGATTCCCCAACACATTTCACAGAATGGCTCTCTCTGTAACAACGAGATGTGACCAGCATTTCTACGGGGATTCGTGTGACCTAAAGTGCTTGCCCTCTGATGACTGCCGTGGTCACTACACATGTAACGACACCACTGGCCACAAGATTTGCCTTCATGGGTGGGGCGGGGAGAATTGTGACCAGGCATTGTCAAACGACTTTGGCTGCTCTCACGGTAAGTTTGTTTTCTGAAAACTAATGAGTCCTTGAAAGGCACTAAGTCCATATTATATATGGGATCTATCTCGGATTTGTAGAGTAAAACGGACTGAAAAAATATTGTCGTCATCCAAATCGAGTGATCATCCAAATCGAGTGAATGCTTTTGCTACTTGCGTCACTTCCTTGATTAGTGACCTGAGCAGAAATTGCAAGGACCCAACCATAATGTTTTCTATTATATATATGTGACATCTGTGAGTTTTGTTCACTCGTAGAAATCATCAAACCCTTTGGAAATGCTGGTTACTTGTCATCCAACTTGTCCATATAATAGTGTTTATTGTGTTAGAAACAACTATGGAACAAACTCAATGACAAAGGCATTCCCCTTATAAGACGCTATTTAATCGCAAAGCTTGTACTTTTAGCAAGTTCAAACATTACAAAGGCACCGGTGTAAGATTAAGATCTGAACAATTGTGTATGAAAGGTGCCAGACAAAGCAAGAAAGAATAAACCAAGAAAAAACCCATCCAAAAAAATCCGTCTGCCCAGTCGAGGTATAATGAATTTTTGGGATCTGTTTTTTTTTCCCGGTATTTTTCTGTCTTGCTTAGTCTGGAACCGTTTCAAACACATTAATTCAGATCTTTTTCAAACACTACACTACTCTCATGATGAAAGAGGACTAGGTCGGCGGTAATAAGTAAATGTGCGGCTATGTGGTCTAGTGGTATGACACTCGCTTTCGGATCGGAAGGTCGTGGGTTAGAGCCTCGCGTTCGGCGCATAGTTGAGTCCTTGGAGAAGGCTCTTTACTAACATCCTCTCACCGTACTCAGGTGTAAAACGAATACCTGACCGTTAACAGTGTTGTCTTTGTCCAAACAAAAAATTGTAATATCGCCTAACAGGCGTCATGTCCCGTTCTAAATGTTACGTGTTGCTGTTGGCCAGGGACCCCTTGTAAAGCGCTTTGAGCACGTTTAGTGGATATGGAGCTATATAAAAGCTCAGGATTTTTTTATAATGAATAGGATGAGACAAATAATAATAAGAGACAATGTCAATGTCACCGTTTGAGGCTGAAGACAATAACAAGAAATAAAGTGAGGATTATATTAATTCGTACAACAATGTTTTTCCGTTTATTTCTTCTAGAGAAATGTTCGAACCATGGAACGTGCATATCCTACGGTAACAACACAGACCAGTTCTACTGTTGCTGTCAGGATGGGTATGAAGGCGACACGTGTAGTCAGGACATTGACGAGTGCGCTGCCTTCCCGTGTCAACACGGTGGAAAGTGTATGGAACTGGAACCACCTGAATTTGTCTGCCAGTGCAATATCAGGCAAGACTGTCTTAATTTTACTTTACTCATGCCTCTTGTCTCCTGGCGGACCATAGGGCCTCAGCAGCACTCTTCCATCTTCTTCTGTCCTTGGCACAGATCTTTGCCTCACTCCAGCGGCTCTGTGGTCTTGTGGTATGACACTCGCTTTCGGATCGGAAGGTCCTGTGTTCGAGCCTCGCGCTCGGCGCATAGTTGAGTCCTTGGAAAAGGTTCTTTACTCACTTTCTCTCACCGTACTCAGGTGTAAAATGAGTACCTGGCCGTTAACAGCATTGTCTTTGTCCGAAAAATTGTAATATCGCCTAACAGGCGATGTTAAATGTTGCTGTTGACCAGGGACCCCTTGTAAAGGGCTTTGAGCACATTAAGTGGATATTGCGCTATATAAAGCTCTTTTTTTTTAAAGATTGAAGACGCACAAATCTTGGTGAAGGCTTCTCCTCCAAGTCTGTTTTTGGAAGACTGCCTTAATCTAACACTATACTTTTTTTCATACTGACTTTAAAATCTTGCTTCAAATATCGATCGATTACATTGATCCTCAACTTGTCAAATAAACAAAATTCCCATCATCCCTGACGCAGATCTGCCTACCTGGGCCCGTTTTCATGAACGAGGGTTAGATTGAGTTATTTACTAGTCTAGTAAATTCTTGCTAGTCTTAAGCCTAAACGAAGCAAGTGACTTTTAGAACATTCGGATTTCATGAACGTTTTCTAATCTCGGACTAGCTAGTCTCTTGCCTGGAAGTGGGCGTTTTAAGGA
>NC_088360.1:142045804-142058304 GCF_034508935.2 Berghia stephanieae | reverse complement strand
CAAGGATCCGACTTGCCCTGCAGATGGTACATCGTGTTTAAACGGTGGACAATGTTTCCAAAACGACTGTTGCTGCGATCATGACCACATAGGACTCCGTTGTGAAGAAGACATTCTTTATTGTGCCTCATATATTTGTGGAGATTTTGGGGCATGCAATGACCTTGAGAATGGGTTTAGGTGTGATTGTCTTGAAGGGTATAGCGGCGATCTTTGTCAGTATTATGTAGGAACAACTGGGAAAAGCACCACAATTCATTCACCTATCATAACCTCATTGTATACTACGACTCGCAACTTGACTTTGATAACAGCTTCCTCTGCCTACACAGTCGTTTCTACTCCCGCTACACTGACCACAGAAAACCCAGCCGCCATAACAACAACACCAAAGACATCTACCACAATTAAATATGATCCCAATAAGCAGATCGAATGTGGCAATCATTTTTGTTTTAATGGCGGCCTTTGCCTTTTTACCACGTTAGGATCTATATGCAGATGTCCTTTCCTAAATATGGATAAATACTGCCAATTTCAGCCAACCTTACGGCCATCTATTTCAAGTGAGAAAACCACCACCTTTCCCACGCCATCCGAGTCGTCTACTGATATCCTGGGAGAATCATCAACTCAATTTATATCCTCCCACAAATCTACTACAATTATATCTCCTTTTACTGAAAGTTCGTCATCAGACGGAATTGTTTCAACGGCTTCCAATGTTCAGCCTAACCCAACAGCTGTTTTACCTACGATATACCAATCCCAAACAGTTGGTGTTGCTCAACAAAGTATTTCAACATCACAAGTAATAATGATATCGCCTACTTCAACAGTTAAACCAGGGCCAGACATTTTATCATCATCATCATCATCATCATCATCATCATCATCATCATCATCATCATCATCATCATCATCATCATTAACACCGACTGCTGATGTCACACTCTCCTCAAAAGAAAACATTAGCAAACAATCATCGACAATAATTTTTCCTTCTCAAAGTCAAACATTTTCAAAACCAACTTTGGTCAACATACAAGTAAATTCTATTTTGGTATCGGAAACAATAGATCACCTGTCGGACTCACATATTATGTCAATTTCCACCGTACAAACCACAGAAACTTTTGTAGATGGTATGCCGTCTTCCTTAGCTGTGTCACCGTCGAATCTGACGCCAGTAACACCTCAATCGTCTTCTTCCTTAGACTCTGTAAACAACCTAAACGTCTCACCATCTAGCGCAGAAATCAGTTCCACAACAAGCCAGGCACAAAATTCAATGATGCCAAAATCCATTTCGTCCATGCCCGTTTTAGAGTTTGTCTCATCAATGCAAGAGCCTTCAACAAAAACACAAAACATAAATCCACCTTCGACCATTATCTCTTCATCTATCATTCAATATACACCAGCGTTGCCATCATTATCAACTGCATCCATTTTACCACCGCCACCAACGTCAACATCAACAAAAGGAACAACAACAACAACAAATGAAGCAAGGACTTCAACAACAGATAACCCAACCACGCCACATGTCACCACAACAAAAGATCCAAACAATATGGAAGGTAAGGAGGACACAGTGTTTTAAGATGTCATTTTCACCTTTTCATTTCAACATATTAAAGAACATTGGAATAGCATCACCATTCTTTGTTATGAATGTAAGAAATTGTGTATATTTATCAATGGATTCATAAACACATCTCAAAACATCACATTCATCATCACCGTCATCGTCATGATCATTATCATCATCATCTTCATCATCAACATCATCGTCATGATCATCATCATCATCATCATCCTCATCATCATCATCATCATCATCATCATCATCATCATCATCATCATCATCATCATAACAATCATCATCTTAATCATCATCATCATCATCATCATCATCATCATCATCATCATCATCATCATCATCATCATCATTATCATCATCATCATCATCATCATCATCATCATCATCATCATCATCATCATCATCATCAACAACAACAACATCATCAACAACAACATCATCAATGCTATCACATCTCTACAGGAACTGTCTACATCCAGAATCTCCTGGAACCAAGAGATATCCGAGTTATCAAGCAGCTGGCCCTAAATGTCCTTAGAGAAATACCAACAAGTAAGGCGATTAATTATAATACTACATTAAATAAAGTGAGGGAATGCGACTCATATAAAAGGGGACAATACAGAATTAGATAAGATAAACAGCGACAAAAAGATAGATGCCGTGCGCTTGGCTAAGAAACTCACAACATTGCCATCCGGAAATATAACGGACACAAAACTATGTGAAAGCTTGAACGTTTATAGTCTGGTAAATACAGTTTAATGAAAACTAATCACCAAAAACGCTGTCTAAACACAATAACAAAGAGCTGAGTGGCGCCAATACGCTTCAACAGTCGTGACGTCACTTCCTCGTAATGACGCATGGTAACTTAGTAACTGGCTCTAAACTATCGGAACAATGGCGGACGCCCTTATGAAATTCATCCAAATCTCCACAACCTAATATAAGTTTGAATGAATAAATAAATAATGTGTGGACACATTGTATAGATAGTAAGCAGTTGACGTCACTCGGGTCTTTGTTATTGTTTTTTGCCATCCGCGTTTATGAGTAATTCTCATTAAACCGTATTAACCAGACTATAAACGTTCATGGTTACACATAGTTTGTGTGTTGGTCCGTATAACTTTCGGATGGCAATGTTGTCTTACTCCCATGCACTTTTCTCTATGCCCTTAGGTTATAGGTGCTGCTTTGATGCCAAGGAGGATAAGGATAATGACTATGTGGACAAATACGGGTAAGAATTGTTGTGGCAAAAAACGTACGGTGATCTGTCCTTACTTGAGCTTGAGATTCCTTACTGCAATCCTTCCTTACTGTAACCATTCCTTACTGCAATCCTTCCTTACTGTAACCATTCCTTACTGCAATCCTCCTTACTGTAACCATTCCTTACTGCAATCCTTCCTTACTGTAACCATTCCTTACTGCAATCCCTCCTTACTGTAACCATTCCTTACTGCAATCCCTCCTTACTGTAACCATTCCTTACTGCAATCCCTCCTTACTGTAACCATTCCTCACTGTGATCTCTTTCTTGAGTGTAATAATTCATACTGTAATAAAAAAAAATATTTAAAAATTAAAAAAAAAAATCCCTTTATGCATCCCCAGGGGAAATTTGTCTTTAGGGTCAATTCCAAGGTAAGACTGGAATAACCCAGGCGTCAGCCGCAGAGCAGCGCCGCAAAGTGAGCTAGGGCGATGTGACTTGCTCAAGGCCACACAACGCAGCGGCGGGTGATTGAACTCGGTACCTTTCGGGTAGGAAGCAAAGACTGTACCACTGAGCCACGCTGCCCCCGATGAGAGAGAATTCTATTACTGTAATCCTTCCTTACTGTAATCCTTCCTTACTGTAATCATTCATTACTGTGCTACTTGTTGAGTGTAATAATTCCTTACTGTAATCATTTCTTAATGTAATCCTTCCTTTCTGTAATCCTTCTTTACTGTAATCCTTCCTAATTGAAATAATTCCTTACTGTAATCATTCCTTTCTGTAATCCTTCTTTACTGTAATCTTTCTTAATTGAAATAATTCCCATCTGTAATCCTTCCTTATTGTGATCCTTCCGTACTGTAATCATTCCTAACTGTAATCCTTCCTTACTGTAATCATTCATTACTGTGATACTTGTTGAGTGTAATAATTCCGTACTGTAATAATTCCTTACAGTAATCCTTCCTTACTGTAATTCTTCCTTTCTGTAATCCTTCCTTAGTGTAACCATTCTTTACTGTAATAATTCCTTACTGTGATCCTTCCTTATTGTAATCATTCCTTACTGTAATCCTTCCTCATTGTGATTCTTCCTTACTGTCATCCATCCTTGCTGTAATCTTCCTTAATGTAATCATCTCTTACTGAAATACTTCCTTATTGTAATCCGTCCTTACTGAAGTGATTTCTTACTGTAACCATTCCTTACTGCAATCCTTCTTTACAGTAATACTTGCTAATTGTAAACCTTTTTTACTGTAATCCGTCCTTACTATAATCATTATTGTAATATTAACTTTTCAACCCTTTAGTGACTTTGAATATATTTGATCTTATTTTATTTTCCACAAAAAATAAAAGAGAGAAATTTTATCCTGACCATATCAACAATAATATCCTTTAGTTAGAACCGTCTCCTATTATCATCCCCGTATTTGCAGAGAAAAAAGAAGATTACCCCTCTCTCTCTCTCTCTCTCTCTCTCTCTCTCTCTCTCTCTCTCTCTCTCTCTCATCCAAGCGTAATATTATCAAACTTTACCCTACCTGTAGGTCTGATCACCCAAACCGTTATGTGTTCATGGTTGTGTATATTTATCAATGGATTCATAAACACATCTCAAAACACCACATTCATTATCACCGTCATCATCATCATCATCATCATCATCATCATCATCATCATCCTCATCATCATCATCATCATCATCATCATCATCATCATTATCATCATCACATCATCATTATCATCATCATCATCAAAATCAGCATCTTAACCATCATCATCATCATCATCATCATCATCATCATCATCATCATCATCATCATCATCATTATTATGATCGTCATCACAGCCATCATAATCATTATTATCATTGTTTCTATTATCATTCATCAATACTATGATTGTTGTTAACCAAATGACCACGAGTCTTAACCCATTCTACAGATCCTATCTCACAAAGATAAAACTCTTGTTCATACTACAACCCTTTGACCCTTTCAAGACTGTGAACTGGAACCAATCAGAGATTGTCAATAATATTGACAATTCTTTGAACAATATCAATCGGTTTCAAAAGGATGGTATCCGTGTATATTTTGGACCCTTGTTCAAACCCACCAACCTCTTTCACGTCGATTTGGTAGGATATGTTGTGGAAAACACCTATGGACAAATTGCTGATGCTCTCAGCTCGGCTTGGAGGAAGTACAACCCTGGTAAGAGGATCGGGACGAAATCTCAAACAAACTTTATGCCTTTCCTTTTATCTATCTATCTATCTATCTATCTATCTATCTATCTATCTATCTATCTATCTATCTATCTATCTATCTATCTATCTTTGCCGCCTTCTAATTTATTATAATAATAATAATAATAATAATAATAATAATAATAATAATAATAATAATAATAATAATAATAATAATAATAATAATAATAATAATAATAATGTACTTTATTCATCCAAAAGGAAATTTTTTGTACAGACGTATAAAATGCCGACAATGATACATACATAAACATAATATACGTAAATATAATGTGGTAAAGTAAAATTTGGTAATAGGTATATATAGTGTAATAATACTGTAGGCTGTAAGAATAATTACATAGTGTAAATTAAGGGACATATAGATTATAAAAGTGTAAAGATATAAATATCTAGAAAAGGTATATTGATGTCAACATATCAGAAAAAAAAGATCAGTAAAAAGCTAAAATTAGTTACAGTATAGTACTATTGTAAATTGACTGAGAAAAATTACATAGTATAAATTATATGGCACGTAATGTAGAATAAAAAGGTCAATAGAAAAATTGTAGTAAGCCATTTTATAAATTAATGTTTAAAAATTGTGGGTATGAAGTAATTTTAAAGAAAAGGTTTCAAAGTTAAAACAGACGTAGACCATAATTTATAAATTATTTTCCTTATTAAAATTCTGCAACTGTGAGGTAAAAAAAAACCTTCCTTCTATTATCAATCAATGTCTCACTAATTTTGGGGTCCCGATAGCTCAGTTGATAGAGCACTCGCTTCACTAGCAAATGACCGAGATCGATCCCTAGTGCAGTCGAGATTCTTTTCTGACCCCTCCCCTCCCTCCTCCCCTTCCACCCAACGGTGAATGGGTAGCAGGTTCTGTTATATCTGGCGGAACGTACTTTAAGATAGGCAAGCATCCTATCCAAAGGATAGCAAGCAATTGTTATTGTTTCATATAAATTCGGACACCATGAGCTCAATGAGTTTGAATGATCTCACTAATTTCTCTTTTATTCTATGTATACTTTTTTCAACCAAAATATTGGCGTCATCTTCTGATCCAGTGTTGATGCAGTGTTGAAGCTACAACACACAAGAAGCCTGGTGCCAGGAATAGGAAAGGAATGGAAAAGGAATAAGCCAACAGGAAGGGAACTAATTGAAGATCCCTGTAAAAGTCTCCCAGGTTTACAGGATCAACCAAGAAAATACTGGGTAGCTGCAAATAGACTACGGTCAAAACATGCAAGAACAGCTGCCAACATGCACAAATGGGAGCTCCAAGAATCACCAACATGCCCAAAGTGCAACCAAGCACCACAAGATGCAAACCACCTCGTACGAGATTGCCCAGAGACAAAACTGGAAGGGGGATTTGAAACCATCAACAAATGTGATGATGACTTCCGAATCTGGATTGATACCTTGAACATAGAAGTGTAGCCGAACGATACTACTACTACAAGTGTTGAAGCTGAGTCAAATCTAAACTAATCTTTTTCATTTTTCTTCCAGATTCAGAATGCAGTTTTACAGCGCAGGTAGTATCTGGTCAAGGTTATATTGGGCGATATAGGTAAATACATGCGTAAAGTCTTCATCATTATGGCAAAATGAACATTCATTGTGAAAATACATATTATGCATCTCTGTGGTTTTAACTCACTCAACCCTGACACCGACTATATCCGTACTTTACCCGGATTACTATTACCCCAAGCCTATTTATTACATTGATCTGAGACAAATTATAGGCGTAGTATCAAAGCTATTGTTTTTAGTTTTTACATTTGTTAATGGTAGTTGAATAAAACTATCTATGTTCATGCCCAATTTTGATACATTTTTTTTCCTATTTTGAAAAGTAGAAATATCCCTAGGATTGAGTGAGTTAACGTGTTTCATCTTAGGTTTTATATTTAGATTGACTCATCCAGCAGAACAAAGTCAAGTCTTCGCTGCACAGAAAAATTTATTTGCTTATATTATGTATCCTACATCGTTTGTGTGCTTGTATGTGTGTGAGGTGGAGAGGGAGGGGGTGGTTGAAGCATAACTATATAAACAAATTTTTAAACTTCAGCTTTAGCCCAATATCCACTAAACGTGCCCAAAACGAGCGCTTTACAAAGAGTCCCGGACCAACAGCAACACGTGCCATGTAGAACGGGACACGACAACTGTTAGGCGATATTACAAATTTTTTTTTAGATAGAGACATCGCTGTTAACGGCCAGGTACTCGTTTTACACCTGAGTAGTTTATGCACCAACAGAAGAGGCGACAGATGCAGATATGACAGAGTTTTACCATTCACTAGACAAAGCAAAACGAATGTGTAAATCACAAGAAGTCCTTATGGTAATGGGGGACCTAAATGCTAAGATTGGCAGAGGCAGAGATGGTGACATAATCGGACCACATGGACTCGGAGACAGAAATGAACGAGGAAACATCTGGGCAGATTGGTGTAGAACAAATAAATTAATGATTTCAAACACCTGGTTTCAACAACACCCAAGAAGAACCTGGACATGGCAATCACCAGGGGACAGAGCAAGGAACCAGATAGACTTTATAGCAGTATCATCAAGATTCAGAAATGGCATATTAAATTGCAAAACCTACCCAGGCGCCGATGTAGACAGTGACCATGTCCCAGTTGTTTGTACAGTAAGGATAAAGTTTAAAGCTATTCAGAGAACAGCTGGTAGAATAAAGAGGGATTACAGGTTATGCAAAGACAATGGCATACAAACAAAAATGAGAGAAGAATTTGAAAATGCACTCATGATACAAAGCCAAAGTGAACCTGATAACGAAAAATGTGAAAAACAATTTGATATATTCCAAAAGTGTGTCAAAGCAACTGCAGAAAAGCATTTACCAATAGCTCAAATAAACAGCAAAAAGGAATGGATGACAAATGAAATTCTAAACCTATTTAAAGAAAGACGAAAATGCAACAGAGGGTCTGCAGAATACCAAACATTGAACAACCACATTAAATCCAAATGCATCGAGGCACACGAGAACTATCTAGACTGGAAATGCTGCGAAATCGAAAGAGAATACAAACCCAACCCCCAACAAGCTCACCAAAGAATAAAAGAACTATCAGGAAAAGGAAAAGCAAAGCAGCAGGAAGTTATATCCAAAACAAACAAGGGGAACTGCTATTTGAAGAACAACATATAGAAAGCCGATGGGTAGAATACATAGGCGAACTGTACAATGATCCAAATAGAAATGAACCACCACTGAAATTCAAAGAACCATTAAGCGGACCAAACATCACCAAAAGTGAAATTGAACATGCCATGGAACGAATGAGGGATGGTAAAGCAACAGGCCCTGATGAAATATCTGTAGAGGTATTAAAAAGCCTAGGAGATCTAGCAATTGATGAACTTCACATATTATTCAACAATATATACAATACTGGGAAAATTCCAGAAGATCTCTGTAACTCTATTTTCATAGCAATACCAAAGAAAGCAGGTGCAGTCAGATGCGAAAATTTTAGAACTATAAGTTTAATAAGCCACATCAACAAAATACTGTTGCGTATAATTATCAACAGGCTAAGGAATAAGATTAACCCCGAAATCGCAGAAGAACAATATGGATTCCAACCTGACAGAGGGACAAGGAACGCAATATACCTCCTCCGTGTTTTAAGTGAAAGAGCTATACAGGTTCAGACCCCACTATACCTCTGTTTTGTCGACTACAAAAAAGCTTTTGATAGAGTACGCCACGAAGAAATACTAAAACAACTGCACTCCATTGGCGCTGATGAGAAAGACCTCAGACTCATGCAAACATTATACTACACCCAGCAGGCATCTATCAAAATCGGAAACTCTACAGGAAATTCCATTCCTATTAAGAAAGGAGTCCGTCAAGGGTGTGTTGCCTCACCAGATCTGTTTAATCTATACCAAGAAACAATCATGAGGGGCATAAATAATATGGAGGGAATAAAAGTAGGAGGTCACAACATAAATAATATAAGATACGCAGACGATACGGTACTCATTGCAACATCAGAAATCCAACTTCAAAAGATTGTTAACAAAGTGGTAGTAGATAGTGAAGCCAAGGGAATGGAAGTGAATATCACCAAAACGGAATGCATGGTAATACAGAAAAACCCCGAAAACAACAACACATGCAATATAACGATTCACGGCGAGCAACTTACCAACGTAGAAAGTTTTGAATACCTAGGTTCAATAGTGACAACAGATGGAAGATGTAACCGAGACATACGAGCAAGAATAACTCAAGCCAAACAGGCCTTCATGGACCTGGGAAACATTTTGAAAAACAAACAGATGTCGTTCGGGATTAGATTCCGAGTCTTGAAGTGCTACGTGTGGCCAATCTTGTTATACGGATGCGAAAGCTGGACTACAAATGCAGAAACACAAAAGAACATTGAAGCTTTTGAAATGTGGTGCTTGAGAAGGATGCAGAGAATATCGTATACTGCACACAAAACGAACGAAGAAGTGCTAAAACAAACATACCAACAAAGGAAACTAATGCCCTTAATAGTGGATCGACAACTATCCTTTTTCGGACACATAGTAAGGAAAGATAAGAATGAATACCTGGCAAGTTGTGGAAAAATACCTGGTAAACGCGCCCGGGGGAGACAAAGAAAAACACTCATAGACCAACTGAAGGGCTTCACCAACCTAACAATCCAAGAGCTGTTTGAAAAAGCAAGAGACAGGGAGGAATGGAGAGAGATAATTCATGCAGTATCCGAAGCCTGGACCAGGCATGGAACCTAGAAGAGAGAGAGTGTGAGAAAATGTGAGTAAAGAGTCTTTTCTAAGGACTTAACTATGCGCCTAGCGAGGGTCGAACTCCGGGCCTTCTGATCCACACAACAGAATTACTCTTTAAAATTTCAAAAATTCATAGTTTCCAAGGGGGGGGGGAAGAAAAATATCACTTTCAATAGCTTAAGAAATAAACAATTTGCTCTCAGCATGGTCAAGAAATGCTCCAAAGTCCTGAATATATGTTCTAGACTTTCCTTCTCAACATGATATATTGAGTAAAAGAGACGTATGCGGCTCTGTGGCTGGAGCCAAAACTTTCTACGAATTTTTCGTAGTGCTAGGCAGGTCTACGAATCTGTTGAGCCATCAACGATTATTCAGGGGCAGCGTAGCTCAGTGGTACGGTCTTTGCTTCGTACCCGAAAGGTACCGGGTTCAATCACCCGCCGCTGCGCTGTTTGGCCTTGAGCAAGTCACCTCGCCCTAGCTCCCTTTGCGGCGCTGCTCTGCGGCTGACGCCTGGGTTATTCCAGTCTTCCCTTGGAATAGACCCTAAAGACAAATTTCCCCTTGGGGAGGAATAAATGGAAAATTTATTTAATTTATTTTAATTTATAATCGGCTCGGTAATAAGGTCTGTACATATATCTTTGAATGAACTCTAAAATTAAAAGTAGTCCTTCAGAGACATTTGGCTCATGGAACCGTAGTTTATCCAAGTTTCTATAGCGTGAAACAGGCAATAGCAATTGCTTGCTATCCTTTGGATAGGACGTTAGTCTATCGCAAAGTACTTTCCGCAAAATTCAACAGACTCAGCAACCCATTCATTGCTGGGTGGACATGAGGTCAGAGAAATCTCGACTGCCCCCGGGATCGATCTTGGTCCCTTTACGTGTGAAGCGAGTGCTCTACTCACTGAGCTATCGGAACCCCCAATGAACTCTATATAGCCTAACTACTTTATAGATAGAATGAAGTTGACGTCACTCAGGTCTTTGTTGTTGTTTTTTTTCCATCCGCGTTTATGAGTAATTCTCACTTAACTATATTATCCAGACTATAAACTTTTAAGGTTACTCAATGTTTTATACGTTGGTACGTTATACTTCCGGATGGCAATGTTGTGAGATTATTAACCAATATCTATATATATATCTATTATGTTTTTCTTAATACTTTTCCAGCACACAACTGACCAGATTGAATTACATCGTCCTTAAGGATGGAACACGACAAAGTCTGACATCCAAATTCAAGCCAGGACCGCTGACACTGAACCAGGCTCTCAATACCGATCTTACGTTTACCTCTGTCTTCGCCAAACCGGATGTGCACCCATATAACTTCAGTTACGAGCTGACTCTGGATACAAGAATCGGATCGAACTCCAGCCAATTACTCTCTGTGTTAAACGCCATCAAGTCTCACTGGAGATCGTACCTCAGATGTGAGTTGGTAGTTACTCTGTCTTCTGACGAAGGCCAAAGATGAAACATTGAATATATTTTAGCCTGTTATCATTCAGAGTGCTCCACTCACTGCTCTTTGTTTATTTTACTAGTGGATAATTTGCAAATTTTTCGGAGAAATAAAGGCTATTCCGAACAGGCACTCATCAATGTTAATTATTAAACTACTGTAGTATAGAAATTAACATATTTTATCGAGACGAATCGGCTGAGCCGTCAACGATCATAATAGGTCCATAGGTGCGCGCAAATGAATCTGGCAACAGGACGGCCATATGGCGATTACCAATGTCAAATCATCCCAATTATCAAAAAAAAAAACATCTGTGGTGTAGTGGAAGCTTATCTGAGCGGTAATCAGGAAGTCTGAGGTTCGATACCCAGTCGAGGCAGGCTGACATTTTTGGGATGTTATTCTTTTTTCTTTTCTTTTTTTTTTGTATTTATCATCCTTGATTTCTTGGCACTGTTTAATACACACATTTTCAGCTTTTTAGCTTATACCAGTGCCTGCTCCCTAACATTTGTCACTTTGAAACAATACTACGTCTCTATGACAAAAATCATGCATCTGACTGACATCTTCCATTGTTTTGACTTGCAAGGTTAACTCACTCAATCCTAGAGATTTTTGTTACTTTTCGAAATTGGAAAAAAAATGTATTAAAAATGAACATGTACATAGAAAGTTTTTTTTCAACTATCATTAACATGTAAAAACTAAAAACATTAGCTTTGATACTACGCTTATAATTTGACTCAGATAAATAAATAAATAATAAATAGGCATGGGGATAAAAGTAGCCCCGGTAAACTACAGATATAGTCGTTGTTAGGGTTGAGTGAGTTAAAGTTTGCATTCTTTGTTTAGAAAAAGTATCGATCTAATTGAATCTAACTAGTGATAATTTATCTTATTATATATATTATTTCCTTCAAAAACGTCTTCCACAGTTGGCGGCTGGTGTGATTGGTTAAACAACCCTCCATGTCCTCTTCGTATAACACCTCTGAGGGAGGAGGTTCACTATGATAAAAATGGGTGAGATTTTAAACGCTCTATATGACTTGACCCCTTAACGTTTAAAAAGCAATCCCTTTTCATATTCCTTTATAG
>NC_088360.1:142013304-142043304 GCF_034508935.2 Berghia stephanieae | reverse complement strand
TTTTCACCCTGGGTCAGGGTATAGGCCACAGACAAACTGTTTCTATCCTCCTCTATCCAAAGAGTTTCCGGAATGACAGAATTTATGAAGAATTTATTCACTTATATTATTACTATGTGGCCTTGTGGTATGACACTCGCTTTCGAATCGGAAGGTCCTGGTTCGAGCTTCGCTCGGCGCATAGTTGAGTCCTTGGAAAAGGCTCTTTATTAACATTCTCTAACCGTACTCACGTGCAAATGAGTACCTGGCCGTTATCAGCGTTGTCTCTGTCTGAAAAAAATGTATTATCGCCTAACAGGCGTCATGTATTTTTCTATATGTTACTTGTTGCTGTTGGTCAGCGAACTTATGTAAAGCGCGTTGAGCACGTTAAGTGGATATTGCGCTATATACGAGCTCAAGTTATTTTTTATACTCTCTTGTTTTTTCTATTTTTATAGGCAACTGGTATCAAGATTGTATTACATGCCTACAAACTTCAATGCTCCCATTGCCGCCTTCACAGACGTTCAAAAGAAACTATTAGAGAAAATTGACGTGGTCGCCCTTCCTCTAGGACTCCCTCTTCAGTTCCAATACACCCTTTATCTTATGGGAAAAGTGACCAAAGAAGAGTCGGAAGCCACTGTTAACGACGTTTTAGTGAAGGCATGGGCTGCGGAAAACAATGGGACTCTGATGGAATATATAAGTAAGTATCACGCTTGTAAAGCGCTTTGAGCACATTTAGTGGATATTGCGCTACATAAAAGCTCAATTTTCTTTTCTTTTCTATTCTTTTTATCAACCTAGCATCTTAAATTATATATAATTTCATTAAAAGAACAGATAATAATAACAATTGCTTACCGCCCTTTGAATTGGACGCCAATCTATCACAAAGTACTTTCCGCCAGTACTTTCCATACTTGGCGACGCTATCATTACTTGGTGGACAGGAGGATCAGAAAAAAAATCATGAACGCTCGTTATCGGTCTCTTTGCTTTAAGAGACAACTGCTTGATCGCTGTGTGGATATTGAATGCATTCAGTTTACAGCCTTAAAGGGCGGCTATGTGGTCTTATGGTATGACACTCGCTTTCGGATCGGCGCATAGCTGGAGTCCTTGGAAAAGGCTCTTTACTCACATTCTCTCACCGTACTCAGGTGTAAAATGAGTACCTGACCGTAAACAGCGTTGTCTCTGTCCGAAAAAATTTAATATCGCCTAACAGGCGTCATGGGCTACTGTTGGTCAGGGACCCCTTGTAAAGAGCTTTGGGCACGTTTAGTGGATATTGCGCTATACAAAAGCTCAACTTTAAGTTTAGTTTAAAGGGTTGGTGTCTTCTGGGGATAATAGAAAATCCAGGTAATTTACGACGATGCTGCTAGAAGCTGTGGGCTGTACAAAGCTATGAACAGAATTCAATATAACAGCTTCGAAAAAGAACAAAATACAAATGCCGAAACATGGCCCAACAAAGCTAATATATTATTATTATTATTATTATTATTATATTATTATTATTATTATTATTATTATTATTATTATTATATTATTATTATTATTATTATTATTATTATTATTATTATTATTATTATTATTATTATATTATTATTATATATTATTATTATTATTATTATTATTATATTATTATTATTATTATATATTATTATTATATTATTATTATTTATTATTATTATTATTATTATTATTATTATTATTATTATATTATTATTATTATTATTATTATTATTATATTATTATTATTATTATTATTATTATTATTATTATTATTATTATTATTATTATTATTATTTTTATTATTATTATTATATTATTATTATTATTATTATTATTATTTTATTATTATTATTATTATTATTATTATTATTATTATTATTATTTATTATTTATTATTATTATTATTATTATTATTATTATTATTATTATTATTATTATTATTATTATATTATTATTATTATTATTATTATTATTATTATTATTATCATTATTATTATTATTATCATTATTATTATTATTATTATTATTATTATTATTATTATTATTATTATTAACGTTCAATAATGTCATGCCTCAATCTTTATTTTCCTGTCGCTTTCAGATATCGACCCCAATGATATAAAAATTCAAATAATGGAATTCGATTCTACAACACTCGCGAGCGACAAGTAAGTTTGAAGTAATATTTGAAGTAATATTATGTGCAGCTTTGTGTTCTAGTGGTATGACACTCGCTTTCTGATCGGAAGGTCCTGGGTTCGAGCCTCGCGTTCGGCGCATAGTTGAGTCCTTGGAAAAGGTTCTTTACATTCTATAACCGTACTCAGGTGTAAAATGAGTACCTGGCATAAAACAGCGTTGACTTTGTCCGAAAAATTGTAATATCGCCTAACAGGCGTCATGTCCCGTCCTACATGTCAAATGTTGCTGTTGACCAGGGACACCTTTTAAAGCGCTTTGAGCATATTTAGTGGATATTGCACTATATAAAGCTCAATTTTAATTTTTTTTTAAAATTATATTTTGTCTGACAGGCAACTTGTATTGCTTGAAATAAAATGTATCTAGCTTTCATGTGGCCTGCTGGTGAATAAATAAATAAATCTGTGTGAACTGAGCATTGTGGAACCCTGAAAATGCTAAAAATATATGTACATATTAATTGATTAATCAAATGATTTACTTATTTATTCCTTAACTTATTTACCTAATTTTATCTCTATTTATTTGCTCAATCTGATGGATACCATCAGAAAGAGGCAGTTACGGTTTCTGGGACATGTGTGGAGAAGAGACGGAATAACCGGAATAGAAAAGTTGGTAACATCTGGGATGATCGAAGGAAAGAGAGCTAGAGGAAGACAAAGAATGCCTTATCTAAATAACCTAAGAATGATGGCCAAATGTGACTTTAAAAGCAACACAGATTTCATGCGCACCGCAGAGGATCGTGATTCGTGGAGACAGCTGACCGGCAACGTGCTCAAGAGCACAAGCCACGACGGATGATGATGGATGGACATGGATCGTGATTCGTGGAGACAGCTGACCGGCAACGTGCTCAAGAGCACAAGCCACGACGGATGATGATGGATGGACATGGATCGTGATTCGTGGAGACAGCTGACTGGCAACGTGCTCAAGAGTACAAGCCACGATGGATGATGATGGATGGACATGGATCGTGATTCGTGGAGACAGCTGACTGGCAACGTGCTCAAGAGTACAAGCCACGATGGATGATGATGATGATCTGCTCAATCGTGTACACATTTTAAAACGGATTTACACACATTAATTACAAATGATGAAAATTATTACCTGGCCGTTAACAGCGTGGTCTCTTTCTGAAAAAATGGTATTATCGCCTAACAGGTGTCATGCTTAGTTTACGTGTTGCTGTTGGTCAGGGGGGGGGGGGGGGCTGTAAAGCACTTTGAGCACGTTTAGTGGATATAGCGCGGAAACATTCTGTTTTCTCTTGAAAATCACAAAATTTAAAGAGATTCTTTGATTATATCTATAAATACCACACACTGTGTTGTAGACATCATTTAGCTGAACAACAATCTCTATAAAATGCACTTGTTACTCTTTTGTTTGAGTAAGAAAAGTCGGGAAAAATTCTAAAAATAGCTGGTAAGGAGAGAGTTAGAAAATCGTCACATTTGTTACGATGAAACCGTGACTTTTCTCATCCCGATTTCATTTCTTTTTGCTATAGCTATAAAAACCTTGACATTCTGTAATACAGTTCTGTATTATTTTCGAACAATATTATGTATAGAATGGGCTTGTTGCTTTTCTGTTTGAGTAAGAAATGTCTGTTTTTGTGTTGAGTGTTTGTGAAGTTTTGGCGAAAATCCTGAACATGGCTGGTAAGGAGCGAGTTAAAGCTCAAGTTTTTTGTTTTTTTACACACATATTTTTTGTTTATCTACAGAGGTGAGCCGCTGACTGCCGTAAGGTACGTAGTTTACATTGATCACATTGAATCCTCCTTGACAGTGGCCCGCCCACCCAATGACGACACTGTTACCGCTGAATTTCTGCGCGCTGACGTCCAAGGGTTACGTCACTATAAACATGACGTCAGTGCCAGACATTGGATCAAGATCCGAGGCGTGATGGATCCGTCGAATGTCACGCATGTAGCCTGTGTGGAGACCGCGTTATCCCAAGCTTGGAAAGAGGTGAATCCGGGTAAGTTTTCTTCTGTAAAAAAATCACTAAATTCTGTTTCCTGTCTGCAGTAAAGAACTCCAGTGTTGGATTCATATATTAGGAGTCCTGCTATCAGTCCTGAATTTAAATATTACGACGGTTACAGTGTCATATCCGGATGAATCAGATGCTAAAATGCCAAAGTGATAAGCAGATCAAGAATATGACACGTTTTGTTTTGTTTTTGTTTTTTTGCGCCCGAAAATACAATCTTCATTCTCAACAAGAGACAGAGATGAATATACAGGGGAGGTAACTGTCTTTTTGGTACCATGGGGAAAATATAACTGTGTTATCTACCTTGGTTGCAGAATTTTCTATTATTTCACTTGTGACGTGAGCGATCAACATCAGACTGGAAAGGGTAGAACTCGCTATAACGAAGAAGAAGAAGAAGAAGAAGAAGAAGAAGAAGAAGAAGAAGAAGAAGAAGAAGAAGAAGAAGAAGAAGAAGAAGAAGAAGAAGAAGAAGAAGACGACGACGACAACGACGACGGAGAAGAAGAAGAAGAAGAAGAAGAAGAAGAAGAAGAGGAAGAAGAAGAAGAAGAAGAAGAAGAAGAAGAAGAAGAAGAAGAAGAAGAAGAAGAAGAGGAAGAAAAAGAAGAAGCTATAATTTCTAATCTTATTGTTTCAGAATACAACGGAGAGATAATTGTTAAAACTTACAGCATTTCTCCAAATGATTCATCCCAAGATGATAAGTGAGTGTTTTAGTTAAATATTTTGTTCCTCACCAATTGTATTCGATCGTCTCCTTATGATAATCTTACTGTAATCCTCCTCCTCCTCCTCTTCCCCCTCCTCCTCCTCCTCGTCCCCCTCTTCCCCATCCTCCTCCTTCTCCTCCTCCTCCTCCTCCTCCTCCTTCTCTTCCTCCTCCCGTTCTTCCTCCTCTCCTCCTATTCCTCCTCTCCCTCCTCCTCCACTCCTCCTCCTCTTCCCTCCTCCTCCTCCTCCTCCTCCTCCTCCTCCTCCTCCTCCTCCTCCTTCTACTCCTTCTCCTTGACCTGTCCCTATCTCTACTCCGCCTCCGTGACTTCCTCACGGGCAGACACAGAGAGTTCAAACTCATTGGGTTCTCAAATCTGTTGACTTTGGTTTAGATCAATCTCGATTCGAAGCAGTTCCAGTTCAACATGATGGAGATGACTATAAACGAAAAATCATTCCACTAAAAGGCAACGACAGTTTGAAAAAGATATACAACTTTTGCATACATATTTTTGACATATATTCAATTCAATTCAAAGGTTTATTTTAGGCAATTGCCAATAGGAACCATTCATTTACAAATCATTTCAAATCAATAAAGGGAAAGGTTTCCTTTTGGAAACTGCCAAAATAATTATATAGATAAATAAATAAATATGAATATAATCAGTGAATAGACAGAGAAAACAAATAGATGTATAAGTGAATTAGTAAATAACCATAACTTGACAATAATAATATATAAACACATGCAAATCATTTTTCAGGAAACAAGATAAATAACATATATATAAATAAGTCAACGGTCACTAACATTGAATAATAAGTCTTTGAGCACAATGATAGAGATCGCCTAACTAAAGTGCTTTGAGTTGATTCTGTGAAAATTATTCTATATTACATTTACATTTACATTTTTGTTCTTGTTGTGTGAAAGTCCCTAGAATAATTTAACCTTTAAAAATATTTCTCTGTGTATTCAGGAACAGTTGTTGACAAAATACCTACTTATAATCTAATAATATTGATGGACGATATTTCAAGATTTCGAAGTCATTTTCTGCACAAATAGCTTTGTCTATCGACATTTTGTTATAGCTTTATTCTAGTAGGATGTCGTTTAATAGAACAATGACGTTTCGTATTTAGTTAGTATAAAGCTATCCAATCATTGTACTGATTTTGAAATTCATCTCAGTTTGATTGGTTAGACATTCCGGAAGAAGAAAAAAAAGCGCCAACAGTACATTACCTCCGGAACGTCTTTCCAACCGTTTTTACATGTTTTGACTTATCCATTTTAAGTTTTTGTCCCCATTCCAGAGACCAGGACCGCTATATCAACTTCACCTTATCCCTACCTGGGTCATTGCCAGGGTTCACAGATCTTGACCTGACCCCGCCTACTAAAAAGGTCATCAACACACACTTCCGGGGTGACGGTAACGACGATGTCGATATTGCAGTGGTGGAACAAGAAACAAGTGGGCCCGATGATTATGACGAAGGTGACGATGACTTTGTGAGTAGAAGTTTGTTAGGCTGATAAATCTACAGTAGGAGTTTGTCAGGCTGATAAATCTACAGTAGGAGTTTGTTAGGCTGATAAATCTACAGTAGGAGTTTGTCAGGCTGATAAATCTACAGTAGGAGTTTGTTAGGTTGATATAGCTACAGTAGGAGTTTGTTAAGCTGATAAATCTACAGTAGAAGTTTGTTAGGCTGATAAATCTACAGTAGGAGTTTGTTAGGCTGATAAATCTACAGTAGGAGTTTGTTAGGTTGATATAGCTACAGTAGGAGTTTGTTAGGTTGATATATCTACAGTAGGAGTTTGTTAGGCTGATAAATCTACAGTAGGAGTTTGTCAGGCTGATAAATCTACAGTAGGAGTTTGTATGCTGATAAATCTACAGTAGGATTTTGTTAGGCTGATAAATCTACAGTAGGAGTTTGTTAGGCTGATAAATCTATAGTAGGAGTTTGTCAGGCTGATAAATCTACAGTAGGAGTTTGTTAGGCTGATAAATCTACAGTAGGAGTTTGTTAGGCTGATAAATCTATAGTAGGAGTTTGTCAGACTGATAAATCTACAGTAGGAGTTTGTCAGGCTGATAAATCTACAGTAGGAGTTTGTTAGGCTGATAAATCTACAGTAGGAGTTTGTTAGGCTGATAAATCTACAGTAGGAGTTTGTTAGGCTGATAAATCTACAGTGGGAGTTTGTCAGGCTGATAAATCTACAGTAGGAGTTTGTTAGGCTGATAAATCTACAGTAGGAGTTTGTTAGGCTGATAAATCTACAGTGGGAGTTTGTCAGGCTGATAAATCTATAGTAGGAGTTTGTCAGGCTGATAAATCTACAGTAGGAGTTTGTTAGGCTGATAAATCTACAGTGGGAGTTTGTCAGGCTGATAAATCTACAGTAGGAGTTTGTTAGGCTGATAAATCTACAGTAGGAGTTTGTTAGGCTGATAAATCTACAGTACGAGTTTGTCAGGCTGATAAATCTACAGTAGGAGTTTGTTAAGCTGATAAATCTACAGTAGGAGTTTGTTAGGCTGATAAATCTACAGTAGGAGTTTGTTAAGTTGATAAATCTACAGTAGGAGTTTGTCAGGCTGATAAATCTACAGTAGGAGTTTGTTAAGCCGATAAATCTACAGTAGGAGTTTGTCAGGCTGGTAAATCTACAGTAGGAGTTTGTTAGACTGATATAGCTACAGTACGAGTTTGTCAGGCTGATAAATCTACAGTAGGAGTTTGTTAGGCTGATAAATCTACAGTAGGAGTTTGTTAGGCTGATAATCTATAGTAGGAGTTTGTCAGGCTGATAAATCTACAGTAGGAGTTTGTTAGGCTGATAAATCTACAGTAGGAGTTTGTTAGGCTGATAAATCTATAGTAGGAGTTTGTCAGGCTGATAAATCTACAGTAGGAGTTTGTCAGGCTGATAAATCTACAGTAGGAGTTTGTTAGGCTGATAAATCTACAGTAGGAGTTTGTTAGGCTGATAAATCTACAGTAGGAGTTTGTTAGGCTGATAAATCTACAGTGGGAGTTTGTCAGGCTGATAAATCTACAGTAGGAGTTTGTTAGGCTGATAAATCTACAGTAGGAGTTTGTTAGGCTGATAAATCTACAGTGGGAGTTTGTCAGGCTGATAAATCTATAGTAGGAGTTTGTCAGGCTGATAAATCTATAGTAGGAGTTTGTTAGGCTGATAAATCTACAGTGGGAGTTTGTCAGGCTGATAAATCTACAGTAGGAGTTTGTTAGGCTGATAAATCTACAGTAGGAGTTTGTTAGGCTGATAAATCTACAGTACGAGTTTGTCAGGCTGATAAATCTACAGTAGGAGTTTGTTTAGGGCTGATAAATCTACAGTAGGAGTTTGTTAAGTTGATAAATCTACAGTAGGAGTTTGTCAGGCTGATAAATCTACAGTAGGAGTTTGTTAAGCCGATAAATCTACAGTAGGAGTTTGTCAGGCTGGTAAATCTACAGTAGGAGTTTGTTAGGCTGATATAGCTACAGTACGAGTTTGTCAGGCTGATAAATCTACAGTAGGAGTTTGTCAGGCTGATAACTCTACAGTAGGAGTTTGTTAGGTTGATAAATCTACAGTAGGAGTTTGTCAGGCTGATAACTCTACAGTAGGAGTTTGTATGCTGATAAATCTACAGTAGGAGTTTGTATGCTGATAAATCTATAGATGATAAGCTGGATTTATGATAAACCTGAAAATGACGCCATGCAACTTGTTGCTCAATGTGCTTCTGGTTTTTGTTTTATATGATATGCTTGCAAATGGCATTTCTCACGGGATTGTAAGGCATATAAGTCCATAATAAAGAAAATTGTTCCTGTTGCATGGCATTTGATCTAAAGTATATTTTCTTTTTTTCATCGTGGAAGAAGACAAATCTACAAGTTTAACGGTCTCTTAGAACATGCACTCATAAAATAGTCCACTTATCCTCAAGACATAATATTGTCACAATTCTAGGAAATAACCCCGAACATTGTATTTCTACGTCTAGAGGGAACCCATGCCATATACGAATAGTGGATGAAAAGAAGGAATGAACGTGGTTGTTAGTTTTTTTGTGAGAAGATTGAATGTCATTTATGCCCTCTTCCTTCTTTCTTAGGATGTATAGGGAATGAGATTAGCGGAAGAGTAGCGTCCCTTGATTGGACGTCACCCATAGTCTGTGACGTCACCGGCGGAAAAGTTATTAGAGAGAGAACGTCATGTTGGTTGTGCGCATGCGTCTCTTGTCCTCGCGGAATATTATATTTATATATATGATATATATTAATTTGATAAATTGAGATCGTAACCTTTTAGTTTCAGCTTGCTCTAATATTTCTTCATTAGCTTTCCTCTCTGTCCAAGGCCTAGAACAGCCAAAAAACGGCCTATTAAAATTCCTTTAAAAATGATATATTGATTAATTTAAAATATAATGAATGAATTTTGCTTTGATATTATCCTCACCTCCTCATGTCAATCTAATGTGTGTGACCCAGAGACGTTCAGACACCAAGCAATAATTTATTTATTTTTCCCCTCTTTCAATTCCAGCCCTGGTACATACCTGTAGGGATTATAGTGGCTTTAATCCTTATCGCAATCATCATTGTCATCATTTACTGTATATTACGTGATTCCAGGTGAGTAACATTAGTTATTGAGCTTTCTATGTGGTAGACATAGTCTTTAGATTGCATTACAAAATTGCAAAGATATAGAATATCTAAAAATTAACACTAATCTTACCAAGAGACTGCATGAATTGTTTATTTTTGTTGTGGTTTTATTTCTCTTTATTTCTTCTCCCCTCTTGGGAAGACGTTCTATATTTTACAGCTTTTCTTAGTTTATATATATATATATATATATATATATATATATATATATATATATATATATATATATATATATATATATAGAAGAGAGGAGGAGGAAGAGAAGAAGAAGAAGAAGAAGAAGAAGAAGAAGAAGAAGAAGAAGAAGAAGAAGAAGAAGAAGAAGATGATGATGATGATGATGATGATGATGATGATGATGATGATAAAGATGATGATAAAATATAACAAGATGATATAATCTGCCATTGTCTTGAATTGCATATAATATGATTGACGTAGCCAAAATTGTTTAACTCGTTCCATTGCTTTAACAATATCATAATGTTTAGATGTAGTATTGTGTAATACTCTGCTTGGCATGTTTTATCCCCATATTTAAAGCATGTCACTCTTATTCGGCATAATGCTCTTATTCTTATGCTGTCCTTGCATGCATATTATCCTGGTGTATCTGAAAATGGTATGGCCATAATCGAAAATAAATTTAACCGTTTATCAGATGGACGCTTTTTTAAAGAAAGCATTGTAACTATTTTACTAATTCTACAACGACCAAATTAAAAAAAAAAGAAAATGCATCTCAGCAAAGTCCATTTTATTAACTACCAGGCAGGAAAAGGTTTACTGCAACATCTGCACTTAAAATGAAAACTAACCTAAACTGACAAAGGTTCTTATGAAAAATATAAGTTTGCACAGTTTCTCCAAATTTTTTTTTAATTTGGATGTTGCAGCTTAATTCTTATATAATATCTAGTTGTTACTTTTCTTTGCTCAAACTTTTTTTTTCAGAACTTTTAATTGGATTGTTTGTTTTATTATCAAGCAGACGAACCGCGCTTTCTTCTCTTTTGTATTCTGGTTGTTCATTTTGATAACATAAAGCACGCCTCTTAATCGAAATCTGCTTCTTGCATGTTTGGCTTCAGATAACTCCTTTTTCTCCATTATTTTTGTAAATAATTCACACATTTTGATTCAGGCGTAAAACCCAGAGAAGGATGGAGAATGTCATCAGGAGATACGACAGGGAACATTTTTCACAGGAACCGGATATTCCCAATCCGACCTTTGCCCCCGATGACCCGGATGTTGACGAATCCAGGGAGGGCACATATTACGTCACTACGACCCAGTAGTTGTTTTGCTGATCATGAAACGATTTTTGTGAGCTTTCTTCGCCTTTTTATAACAAACACTCATAACGATTAACATGACTTTTATTCCACTTAAGAAGACGGTAGCTCATCGCCTCAGTTAGGAATTAAGTTGAGTAAACGTTTTCTTAACTCTCTCCTTACCAGCCATTTTTAGAATTTCCTCCTAAAATTCACAGCAACCTGAAACAAAATATACTTTTTCTACTCAAACAAAAAAGAAACAAGTGCATTCTATGCAGAATGTTGTTCATCAAAATGAGATCTACAACACAGTGATTAGTATTTATAGCTGTAATCAAAGCATTTCTTTACATTTTGTGATGTACAAATGAAATCAGAAAGAGAAAATTGTTGGTTGCATCACAACGAATGTGACGATTTTCCTCTCAATGGTAAGGACAGGGTTAAATGACTAGAGGAAAACATACTTTCAAGTTATTGCAATGTAAGAACATTTATTTAATCTCATCAATAACGCATACACAGTTAACCCAGCGATACTTTTACATTTTTTGGTTAAACATTAAATTTTTAGGATTTATTGCAACCGACATTATAGTAGCAGTTTGTGACCTTAAGTAAATGACTAACTTTATAGATTATTCTCAAATTCATGCTTTTTATATTGAGGGATGATGTGGATGGATGGATAAAGTAAAAAAATTGAGCTTTATATAGCGCAATATCCACTAAATGTGGTCAAAGCGCTTTACAAGGGGTCCCTGGTCAACAGCAATATTTAACATATAGGACGGGACATGACGCCTGTTAGGCGATATTGCAATTTTTCGGACACACGCAAGGCCTGAGTACGGTGAGAGAATGTGAGTAAAGAGCCTTCTCCAATGACTCAACTATGCACCGAGCGCGAGGCTCGAACCCTGGACCTTCCGATCCGAAAGCGAGTGTCAAACGACAAGACCACATAGCCGCACAATAAAGTATTGTTGACATAACTTGTTAACAGTTTTGTGTTGTTGTCTCATTTGCCATTTTGTGTTTTATGGTTTACATTGTTCTCCTTTTTCAATCCTTTTAAAAATGAACTTCGCTTTTGTTATTCCATACTCAATGCATGTGGGGGGGGGGGGGGAAATCAGCATGTTTTTAAAAAGCTTTTTGAATGTTTTAACGCTCTCTATAATAGTTATGCTATGAAGTCTAGACAGCATGGCGTATTTGATGTTCAAATGAAGTCAACAGGTAAAGAAGGGCATTGTCACTTTCTGATTTTGGATGTGGTAAGGGAGCATATTATAATATATTTTAAATCACCACTCGGAGGATGCTATAAAATTGGTTAGCCCTTTTAGAAAGCAGATCTTTAATATATATTAAAACAATTATTAAGATAAAAAAAACGATCATAGCTTCCAATTTTTATAACTAAATTAAAAATTATTCAAAATCCAAAACAAAAGTATGGCTGCTATAATTTCTTCCCCTGTGCTCTTTAAATGTTATGCTCACATAATGCAGACCAGCGTTCTTATACCTTATACTCTTAATTTTTGAATAACAATCAATAAAATTGGCAATCGCAAAAAGTTTATGAAACTGATAGCTCATCTACCCTCAAAACCTCTTTGTAAAAAAAAAACCCAAACAAATGCAGATGTTTAAAGTTTACTAATTTTCCTGATCAAAATACTGAGGAACAGTAATAGTTTTTGTTCATATGAATAATATTTTTAATCCGTATTAGCACGTCTATAATATAACACAAAAGTTTTGTATTTAACACCGGCATGTTGTTTTTGTATGTAGCGTTTTTCATAGCAATAATTGTTATATTGTATTTTGTATTCTTTAAAAATAATTATATAGCATGGGCAATAATACTGACTTGTCTCCTTTGAAAAGAACAATAAATCAGCTGAAAGCAGCCATTCGATATTATTAGTCTGATAATGAGGAGATAATCTTATCATTGACGTCATTGCCATGCTTTCTCATAATATTATCTCATTATTATCTTTATTACCTCCCCTCTCCTCCCCCTCCACCACCCCACCCCACTCCACCCCAACAAACAAACACACATACACACTTAAACACTTCCAAACAGGCGGAAAGACTCCAAAGAAATCAACAATAACCCTGACATCTATATGGAAAGCAATTTTGACAAGGAGCATTTTACGTCTCCCCCCGTGGTCGCCTGTGAGAACCAAGCGTTGCGAGATCTGGACAGCAGCAGCATCAGCAGTAGCACCGGCGATAGAGCTGGACATTACGAGGTCAACCCGCAAACTGCAGAGGGGAAATCAGTTGTGTGATGTTTATCTTTATCGCTTCTCTCGGATTAACCCTCTCCTTGCTAACCATAGGAAAATCCATCAAATTCGTTACGATCCAACCAGCACTTTTATCATTCAGATTTCTTTTGTAAATCACGGAATTTAAAGACAAATTTTTTATTATAGCTATATGTGCGGCTATGTGGTCTAGTGGTATGACACTCGCTTTCGGATCGGAAGGTCCTGGGTTCGAGCCTCGCTCGACGCATAGTTGAGTCCTTGGAAAAGACTCTTTACTCACATTCTCTCACCGTACTCAGGTGTAAAATGAGTACCTGGCCGTTAACAGCGTTGTCTTTGTCCGAAAAATTGTAATATCGCCTAACAGGCGTCATGTCCCGTCCTACATGTTAAATGTTGCTGTTGACCAGGGTCCCCTTGTAAAGCTCTTTGAAAACGTTAAGTGGATATTGCTCTTTATAAAAGCTCAATATATATAAACATGTCACTGTGTTGTGAGTTAATTTTGATGATCAATATTATCCATAGAATGTATTTGTTGCTTTTCTGTTTCAGTAAGAAGAAACTATTTTTGTGTTGGGTGGGTGTGAAATTTTGGGGAAAATTCTGAAAATGACTGGTAAGGAAAGGGTTATCTCTCTCCTTACCAGCCATTTCCAGGATTTTCCCCAAAATTTCACATCCAACTAACACAACAATATATTTTTATAACTCAAACATGATAGTAGTAAAGTTCTTACCGCCGTTTTATGAAAGAACACAGTATGTGCTATTTGATTAACGTTGCATATACTGTGTTTTTAAAAACAACGGCAACATACATACTTTCTTCAGCAAAACATGCTCTACAACACACTGTTCATTTTCTTTAAATTTAATGATGTACAAAAGAAATTTGAATAAGAAAAATGTTGGTTGGTGTCGTTCGTAACGAATGTGACGATTTTCCTACAGTTGGTATAGAGAGGGTTTATCAATTATATGTTACTATTCGTCTCAATGTGGTATTATGTCGGGATGTGCTGGATGCAGAAAATAATTGTGAGGCTCTAGAAACGCTATAACTCCGGCTCCATGGGCCCAATAGTAGTAGTATCGTTCGGCTACACTTCTATGTTCACGGTATCAATCCAGGTTTGGAAGTCATCATCACATTTGTTGATGGTTTCAAATCCCCCTTCCAGTTTTGTCTCTGGGCAATCTACCCGTAGTACGAGGTGGTTTGCATCATGTGGTGCTTGGTGCACCTTGGGTATGTTGGTGATTCTTGGAGCCCCCATTTGTGCATGTTGGTGATTCTTGGAGCCCCCATTTGTGCATGTTGGTGATTCTTGGAGCCCCCATTTGTACATGTGGGCCTAATGATTCTGAAGTATTACTGTTTTTCTTATTTGTGGGCTATAAGTTTTTAAAATAGCAACCTGGGTGGGGTTTCTGGCCTCCCATAGTGGGCAGGGAGGCACTTACTTTGTCTTCTATCCCCTTATATCTCACTCCCTGTCTTTGTGTTGGAATGAGATTACTTGGTTTTGTCTGGCCCTGGCCGGATACTCTAGCTGAGAGGGAAACAGTCAAATGTATAGTTTGTTTTGGGGGATGATATTTTTTCCTTGTAAATCATCTCTCTGTTATGCATTGTATTATGTTTTCTTTATATTATATACGATTTGTAAAAGATTTGATGGATTCCTCTTAGTGGGGACATGTGCTTGTGTCTGGATGAGACTTTCAGTGATCTCAAACTAAGTACTTTGATAGTGTGCTCGTGGAATCTACATCTGTTTCTTATTTGAACCAATTCCCCTTTGTCTTACCTTTTCTTCGGTGATTTAATTGTGATTCTAGAACTTTTTACTATCCCATTATCTTCCTTTTTACTGGTGCTGATATGACCTTAATGTTTTGCAAGTGTAGTAAAACCCTTAGAAACAAAAACAAAAAAACAAAAAAGCAACAAAAAACTTGAGCTTTTATATATCAGTTCAGGTCTTATCTTCCATAGGTGCCTGCTCCATCGTTTCTTAATTTCACGTAGTCTGAGACTTTTTAACAAACTGATGGTCATTTTGTTCAATCGGTATTTAAGGTGCAAATGTTTTCAGGACAAAACGAAAAAAAGAACCGTGTTTTTAGTAAGTATTACAGTGTTAGTACAAACCAGAGTGAATGCCCAGAGCATCAAAATACAGCCATGTGAAGTCCATTTTCTGTTTTCTTCGCTCATCAACATAATTGACATGTGAGCTGCGAAGCTTTTTGCATTTAAGTATCATCATCATCATCATCATCATCATCATCATCATCATCATCATCATCATCATCATCATCATCATCATCACCATCATCATCATCATCATCATTATCATCATCGCCTATATTACTATTATCACTGCTGCTGTCATCACCATATTTGTTCATTAATTTACCTATCATAAAAGTGGCAACAAAATTAAACATTTACTCATACACTGAAATATGTAGAAAACAAAATCAGCAATATTATAACAAATAAGTCTTTGACGTTCGGATGGCTTGTCGTATGCCTGATCTGGCAACATGCAGACGTACAGGGTTAACTCTCTCCTGACCAATAATTTTCAGTATTTTCCAAACAATGGCAGGAAAATTGACTTTTTAAACTCAAACAATCTCTCTACCAAACAACTTTATGCTCTCATTAATTAAACAAAGATCATTGTGATGTAAAAAATAAATATGATTTTTAAAAAAATGTATATTGTGTCGTAACAAATGTGATTATTTTGCTGTAGGTGCAAGTGGTAAGGAGAGGGTTAACGCACAAATGACAAACAAAATGGAATGGTAATCGTAAATTACTTTGACGGGACTCCTCGTATATAGTACAATAAGGATAAGGTCTCGATATCACTAGATAGCCAAGTACGTAATCGGAATTGTAAATTACTTTGACTTGTCTGCATGCTCTGCCAACCTGCAAAGTACAAGTTTAACGCACAAACGACAAACAAAATATAATCGTAATCGTCAATACTTTGACGAATCCTGGTATCTAGTACAATAAGGATAAGTCTCGATATCACTAGATAGCCAAGTACGTAATCGGAATTGTAAATTACTTTGACTTGTCTGCATGCTCTGCCAACCTGCAAAGTACAAGTTTAACGCACAAACGACAAACAAAATATAATCGTAATCGTCAATTACTTTGACGAGACTCCTGGTATCTAGTACAATAAGGATAAGGTCTCGATATCACTAGATAGCCAAGTACGTAATCGGAATTGTAAATTACTTTGACTTGTCTGCATGCTCTGCCAACCTGCAAAGTACAAGTTTAACGCACAAAAGACAAACAAAATATAATCGTAATCGTAAATTACTTTGACGTGACGCCAAGTATCTAGTACAATAAGGAAAACATATCCATATAGAGAAATCAAAATAAATAAAATTCCTATTATTCATCCCATTGGGGAATATTGTCTCCAGGGTCTATTCCCATGATATAACCAAGGCGTCAGTCGCAGTGCAGCACCGCAAATTGAGCTAAGGCCAGGTGACTTGCTCAAGGCCACACTGCGCAGCGGCGGGTGATCGAACTCGATACCTTTCGGGGTACGAAGCAAAGACCGAACCGCTGAGCCACATTATCCCCATGATAGATAGCCAAGAATGTAATCGTAATCGTAAATTACTTTGACTCCAAGTATCGAATACAATAAGGAAAACATCTCAATATCAATAGATAACCAAAAAGTATGTAATCGGATTTGTAAATTACTTTGACTTGACTTCAAGTATCGTCTAGCACAATGCGGGAGAATGTCTCGATATCGATAGGTAGCCAGTCGTGTATTGAGACGTCAAGATAGATAAATAATCCTTAAGTGCCATTCGTCCTTTATCAATCATTGAATCATATCAATTCCCTCTTTTTTCCCCTATGTCATTTTCACTTGCTTTATGTCGGGATATTCCTTCTTCTCTTTTGGTTCGTGTCATTTATTTCTCGTTTCGTAATGACTCTTTAATCCTTCCGTGTAATTTATGACCCAGTCTCTATGTTGTAGTTAACGGTTCGAAGACCAAACAAAAAAAACAACAACAAAAAAACTAAACAACTCTCCTTGCCTAATGGAGAAGCTTTGGCCTCTCAATGGAAAAAGCAGGACGACACGTTAGGGCCCACTGTTGATATTATATTATCGGGCCTTTTATTTTAGTTGTTGGTTTTTTTTCTCTTTTGTTTGTGGTTTCTTGATTTGTTTTGTTTTTGTTTGGTTTTTGTTTGTTTCTTTTCTTTTCTTTTCTTTTTTTTTTTTTGTTTGTTTTTGTTTTTGTTTATTTTTTGTTTGTTTTTTGTTTGTTTTTTTTTTTGTTTTTTTTTTTTTTTTGAAGGGGAGGTGGAGGACTTTTTTTGTTTTTGTTTAATTTTCTTTTGTTTTTTGTTGTTTTGTTTTTTTTGTTTTTGTTTTTGTAAAATGTTCAAGTTGATTTCTCTCTACATTTTGCTTTGTTTATCTACTAATTCGGTTTCATATTTGTGACCCATCGTCTGAAATCGGTAATGTGTGTCGGGGTCAAACCAATTTTGAATAGATAAATTATAGCTAGTTAAAATTTTAAAAAATTTATCTTTCGGTTTGTAACAAATTCTATTCGTTCTCCAAAATAAAGTATTCAAAGGTCACATTCAACACAAATCGCATGATTTTGACTATGAATTGAAATGATTTCAACTTTTGAATCACCTCGACATTATACTGTTTTGAGGCGGTGGGTAACATTTTGCTCTTATCGCACGCAAAAGGCAATGAATAGGTACAATCATTTGGATATTCAATTGAATAATTACGTTCTCATTTTTTTTTTTTTTTTTTTGGAGAATTTTTAGTCTTGCTTGTTTTTTGTTTGTTTGTTTGTTTGTTTGTTTGTTTGTTTGTTTGTTTGTTTGTTTGTTTTGTTGTTTGTTTTATTTTTTATTTTGGTGTGGTTTTTTTTGGGGGGGGGGTTTGTTTGTTTGTTTGTTTGTTTTGTTTTTTGTTGTTTTGTTTTTTTTGTTTTGTTTATTTTTTATTACATTGTTTTGTGTTGTTTTGTTGGGTTTTTTTTTTTGGTTTTTTTTTATTTAATATATTTTTTGTTTTGTTTTTAGGGGGAAAGTTTTTGGGGTTTTTTGTTGGGGGGGGGGGAACACAGGGAGGGGGGGGTTATGTATTGGTTTGATTGATTGAGTTGTGCAATGATCAAATTGCGTAACGGTTGGTACAACTGTGAAATGTTTCTTCAAGGTCGTTAAGGTGTCAATCAATTTATCAATGATATGTAAGTCAATTTATGCAAATGATTTGTAAGAAGACCTTTTCATTGCAAGACCGGTGTTTGAATGGAAAATACCACATGACAGAAGCACGTTTGAATATAGGTGGTTTCACCTATATCAGAGACTTTTATTTTTTAAAATTAAATTATGCTTTTGTGGTTTAACTCTCCTTACCAGCCAATTTCAGGATTTTCCCCAAAACTTCACATCCAACTAACACAAAATTAGATTTTTCATCACTCAAACACAATAATGATAATAATAATAAAGTGTTCTTATATAGCGCTAAACGCCAAAGCTTCATAGCGCTTTACAGTATACTTATCAAACCATAAACACACTCGTACCGAGCCAAATAGTCACACAACAGTCGCACACACCAAGTTCTTGCGATACATAATTTCTTCAGCGAAACATGCTCTACAACACGCCATTCATTTTCTTTCAATTTTATGATGTACAAAAGAAATTTGAACAAGAAAAATGTTGGTTGTATCGTAACGAATGTGACGATTTCCTATAGTTGGTAAGGAGAAAGTTAAATAAACAGCCGTCTGTCTGGATGTTGCTGATGTTATTAACAACTAAATTTTTTGTTATTGGCGATGGCTGAAGAGGAGTTTTGAGCCCGATACTCAAACTTGTCGGACAAAACCACATCCCGATGTTATTATCATTATTTATTTGAATAAAATATTTATAATTCCTGTCGTATTGCTGTGATTAAAAAAAGATTGTGTGTAATTAATCCAAGTGTTTCCTTCGTATCTATTCACTTCATATCTTGTTGTATCTATAAAATACATGTGTTGTCAAAGTCTATTGTGTTTTTTTTTAATCTGTGGAATTTTTTGAATGCATCTTTTTTTTTTCTTCTCCATCACATGGAATTTGAATGTATTTTGACTTAAGCAACCCTTACTGTAATCCATGCTACCGAATTGTATATATTCGCAGGTCTGATAACCCAACTTGTTATGGGCTCATTGTCGTAATGGAAATACTCTCAAACCAACGCAAAATGTTATCCATTGCAACAATGTTTGGTCAAGCCCTTAATAGGGCTCACAGAGAGACAGGGAGAGAGAGAGAGAGAGAGAGAGAGAGAGAGGGAGAGAGAGAGAGGGAGAGAGAGAGAGGGAGAGAGAGACGATGGAAGGAGAGAGATAGAGAGAGAGGGGGGGTGGAAGGAGAGATAGAGAGAGAGGGAGAGAGAAAGAGAGAGAGAGCGGATGGAAGGAGAGAGAGAGAGAGGGGGGGGGAAAGAGCAGAGAGAAAAATTGATGAATTTGAAGAGAAAGAGGTAGATATTATTGAGAGAAGAAAGTAGAGAGAGAGAGAGAGAGAGAGAGAGAGAGAGAGAGAGAATACTCTCAATGGACTGAGAAATATGATAAAATGCGATTAAAATGATTTTATTTGCTTCAAAAATGTAACTAAACAGGAATGTTGTACTTGGAAATAAACCCTATACTGATGGCGATTTTTAAAGCAATAAATACCACAATTTTGTGATCGACTTTGTTAACTTTCGGTCTTTTAAAAATTGTATTTTTGTTTAGTTTTGATTTGTTTGTGTGTTTGTGTGTGTTTGTGTGCGTGCATATGTCTGTGTGTGTGTGTGTGTGTGTGTGCGTGCATATGTGTGTGTGTGATTTGCTGTTGTTGAGTTTCCTTCTGTTTTTTTTTAAATTGGTCTTCTTTAAAAAGAGTGTTTTAGTCTTTGGCTGTTTTTTTTTTTCTTCTTGTTTTTAATTTTTGAAATTCTGTGTAGCGTTGTTGTTGTTGTTGTTGTTGTTGTTGTTGTTGTTGTTGTTGTTGTTGTTGTTGTAGTTGTTGTTGTTGTTGTTGTTGTTTTATTTGTTTGTTCTTGTTATTTCTTTTGTCTTTTTTAAAAACATTTGTTTGTTGTGTATTTTGTTTGCTTTCTGTTTAGATAAACACATGAGTATTTATTATACAATTAGAATCAGCAGCTTTGCAAACCTCTCCAATCTGTCTTTGGGCAAGGCATTTACACAAATCGTAAGATATCATTTCCTGAAGATCCTGGAAATGCGAATTTGTTGATTTAAAAAAAAACTTGCTCACTTTTTAAAGCCATTATAACAATATATAAAAGATAACTATAGATAGTATGCGCTTGGCCAAGAAGCTCATAACATTGTCATCCGGAAATATAACGGACCAACACACAAAACTGTGTGTATCCATGAACGTTTATAGTCAGGTTAATACAGTTCAGTGAGCATTACTCATAAACGCGGATGGCAAAAAACAATAACAAAGACCCCATTGACGTCAACTGCATACTATCTATACAGTACCTAATAACGAGGGGGCCCCGATAGCTCATTTGTAAGAGCACTCGTTTCACAATCAAAGGGACCGAAATCGAAATCGATCCCGGGTTCAGCCGAGATATTTTTTTTCTGACACCCCCCCCCCTACCCTGTCCACCCAGCAGTGATTGGGTAGCTGGGTCTGTTAGATCTGGCGGAAAGTCAAATCCAAACGCTATTGAAACCGGGATAAACTCCGGCTCCATGGGCCTAATGACTTTGAAAGGACTTAATAGCGTGTGACGTTGTGGTCTTGTTGTTTGCCACGCACGTTTCCTCGAACCGATAGGTCAAATGTTCGAATCACTGCGAGTGGCCACAAAGTTGAATCCATGGAAAAGGCTCTTAACTAACATTCTTTCAACGCACTCAGGTATAGAATGGGTAACTGGCGTCGTCTCTGTCTATAAAAAAGGGGGGAGTGGGACGGAGGGGGGATAAGCACCATACGGTTAAAATGCCTTGCTTTAGATGTTAGATATAATACATTGCTGTTGGCTTAGAACCCCTTGTAAAGCGCTTTGTGCACATAATTCAGTGGATGTTGCACTGTGAGATTTTATATATTGCTTTTTGTCTGACCCCCCCCCCCCCCTCCCCCTTTTCCACCCAGTAGTGATTGGGTAGCTGGATTTGTTTAATATGGCCGTAAGTACTTTGCGACAACCAAGCGTCCTATCCAAAGGGTAGTAAGCAATTGGCATTGTCCTTTTTACGCTATTTGTAGAAATCGGGATAAACCTCGGCTCTATGGGCCTAATAGCTTTAAATGACTAGTGTGTTTGTGTGTGTGTGTGTGTGTGTGTGTGTGTGTTTGCGTTTTGCAATATATATAAAAGCTCAAATATTGTATAGATATATAACAATATACAAAAAACGACCTCAACAGACTTTAATAAAAAGCGAGTTAATATCAAGCCAAATAGCTAAACTGTAACCAAGCGTATAATTCTATTTCTGCCCCACTCACTCCGGCACTCACTCAAGGCTGGGTGATCTTAATGAAATGAAATGAAAAGAAAATCAATCGAATTATAGGGAATGAGATTAGCGGAAGAGTAGTGTCCCTTGATTGGACGTCACCCATAGTCTGTGACGTCACTGGCGGAAAAGTTATTAGAGAGAGAACGTCATGTTGGTTGTGCGCATGCGTCTCTCATCCTGGGTTGTTATGATAAAATTTGATTTAATTTAGTTTGCACGTTGATAGGTAATGTAATGATAAAGACTATGATGATGATGATGATGATGATGTTGATGATGATGATGAGTTGATGATGATGATGATGATGATGATGATGATGATGTTGATGATGATGATGATGATGATGATGATGATGATGATGATGATGATGATGATGATGATGTTGATGATGATGATGATGATGATGATGATGATGATGATGATGATGATGATGATGATGCGATGATGATGATGATGATGAAGATGATGATGGTGGTGATGATAGTGATAATAATAATGATGGTGATGTTTCAACACAAAACCACATGGCCGCATTTTCCCTTTGTATTGCGAGCATTATTGAATTTGAATTATTTATCGATCCTTAAAAGTGGCGAATTAAGCAATCTTTCTTACAAATACACATACATATAATATCATGGTGACATACACGAAACATTTATTTGATCAAACCCTTGTCCTTATTTTCAATTGAAAATGGTAAAAGGGACTATTCAAACGCATGTTGTTTACTTTTCTTTCTTATCATTCTGTGTGTATATTTGTTTAGTTGTGCAATTGACGTTACACCCAACATTATGATCAACACGCAGAACTATCGAAACACATTAAAATAAGTGCGGCTATGTGGTCTAGTGGTATGACACTCGCTTTCGGATTGGAAGGCTTTGGGTTCGAGCCTAGCCTCGCTCGGCGCCAAGTTGAGTCCTTGGAAAAGGCTCTTTACTCACATTCTCTCACCGTACTCAGGTTTGTAAAATGAGTACCTGACCGTCAACAACGTTGTCTCTGTCAGAAAAAAAATTGTAATATCGCCTAACAGCAACAGGCGTCATGTCCCGTTCTACATGTTAAGTTTTGCTGTTGGCCAATGATCCCTTGTAAAGCGCTTTGAGCACATGTAGTTGATATTGCACTATATAAAAGCTCATATTTTTAAAAATAAGTTCTGTGGTTACAAAGAGATCAATCTCGGATATGTCGAGATTTATTATCTCTGACGCCCCCCCCCCCCCCCCCCCCCCAACACCTTTGTACACTGACATTATCAGATTCCCTCACAGCACTGTAAAATGAAGTAAAATGAGGAGCTGGCTCTTGTCTCTGTTGAAGAAAATTGCTTTATATCGCCTTATCGATGTCTTGTCTCGTCCTACACGTTAATTGTTGCTGTTGGCTTGGGTTCTTTTGAAAAGCGCTTTGAACATATATGATGGATATAAATGCTAAAATAGATGCTTAATTTGGTCCAATGTGTTTTACTATAAAATCAATTTTTAGCCTCTAAACCACCACGACTTCGTTATACCATTTTGAGCTTTACTGGTATCTTATCTTGTCCTACACGTTAATCGTTGCTGTTGGCTTGGGACCTTTTGAAAAGCGCTTTGAACATGTATGATGGATATAAACGCTTAAATAGATACTCAATTTGGTCCAACGTGCTTTTACTATAAAATCAATTTTTAGCCTCTAAACCACCACGACGTCTTAATACTATTTTGAGTCGATAGGTCACCTATAGACCTCTGAACAAGAGGAATATTATGACATACATCAATGACAAATTTTTATCCATGCTGGTATATACTATATAGAAAACGGTAGGGGCTGCCTGAAGCCGGTGATCGTAAAATACTAACAAAAGAGTGAAAATGGAGAGGCTTCGTATGGGAACAAAACGAAGTCTTTCCATTTTCACTCTTTCGTATATACCATATACTGCGTTTTCTGAAACAACTTTAAAATAAAAGAGAAATGAATGAGTTGGTCCGCTGTTAACCCAAATACAACAGAGACTCTTGACTGATATTCCCTTGTTTACGGAGTAGAATCGTAAACCCTCAGATTTTGTAATGACAGAAGGCAGAGACTTAATTTGGCCTGAAAACTCTTTATCATAAGATATCGATATATGACGTCATTTTGTCAGCAAGTCATGTCATGAACCATAGCCTTCTTTGAAGTGGCAGGTTTAAGACCTTGATTGATAACGTTGGAGGCCATCTTAATTTATCACTCAACTCAGATGTAAATGAGCACCTGGCTATAGGCATTAACGGATACTGTAAGAGTGTTACAACAAAAAGTACGCCTAACAGGCGACTTGCACTGTTTGGAATGGTCCCTTGTGACTTTCTGGGGAAATAAATGAAATCTTATTTTGCATTGGGAACACATGATCGAGATAAATGTTCGTATTTGTTTTATTTTCAGCCAAAACTAGGAAAATCTGTTTTGTTATTTTTAGAACATCAGCACAAAAGTGTTGATTGAGTGTGCTAATTAACTTTTGATTTCTGGAAAAGCCACAAGCCATTACCCAGACAAAGAACGAGGAAGTTTTCTATAATAGAGAAAGCCATTCATCGAAGAGATTAGACCGTGGTCTCATACATTTGCCAGATTGATTAATAGCATCGGGGGAATTGACTCCACGACTAAGTATGCAAGCTAATATCTATGGAAATGTGATCGGCGATGGCAGGTTGGTATGAACTTTTATATAATTTTGTATATATATATATATATATATATATATATATATATATATATATATATATATATATATATATATATATATATATATATTTGCATGATATACATGCATAGAACATGAGTTATAGCGGTTGCACAAGTGGTGGAGTTATTTTTCTGCTCAGTCTATTATGCAATCGTTGAATGAAATTGTTATTCAACGGGTTCAAAACATCTTTCGACGAACTATGTTTTTACTAAGAAATATAGGGTTTTCTAATACTAGGTCACTAATCCATCCGGACCCTATCCAAATTCAATTAGTATTTAAATTCGTGGGGGGGGGGGGGGGGGTTTTCTCCCTCCCCCCATCCACTCTCTCTCTCTCTCTCTCCCTCTCTCTCTCCCTCTCTCTCTCTCTCCCCCTCTCTCTCTCTCCCCCTCTCTCTCTCTCTCTCTCTCCCTCCCCTCTCTCTCTCTCTCTCTCTCTCTCTCTCTCTCTCTCTCTCTCTCTCTCTCTCCTCCTCTCTCTCTCTCTCTCTCTCTCTCTCTCTCTCTCTCTCTCTCTCTCTCTCTCTCTCTCTCCCTCTATCTTTCGGCTGCCGATCCTACTTAAATTCGTTGTCTCTGATCACGCCAAAAAGTAATGAACATGTCATTGACACAACCTCTATTTTTTTCGACCTGTGTGAAGCCATGCGTGTTTGTTTTAAAACCAGGTGGCCACAATTGAGCTTAGATTTTTCTTCAATTAGGTGATAAAACAAGCATCCGCCATTTCTGGTTCTATCATTGCTTATTTCACAGATCACTGAATGGTCAAGTGTTTGTCAAATCGTCTTTTTATTCGGGTGTGTGATATAAAATTCTTGTTCGTGACCTTAGCATTCCTCCACAATTTTATTGCAAACACCTGTGGCATCGTAGCAAATTGGTAAGGTATCTTGACTTGTCTTGTGCGGCTATGTGGTCTAGTAGTATGACACTCGTTTTCGGATCGGACGGTCATGAGTTTGATCCTTGCTCGGAGCATAGTTGAGTTCTTGGAAAAGGCTCTAATCTTACATTATCTCACCATACGCATATGTAAAATGAGCACTTGGCCTTCAACAGCGGTGTCTCTGTCGAAAAAAAAATTGTAACATCGCCTTGCAGGCGTCATGTCTCGTTCTACAAGTTACGTGTTGCTGTTGGTCAGGGACCCTTTGTAAAGCGCTTTGAGCATGTTTGGTGAATATTGCGCTATATAAAAGCTCAAGCTCAAGTTTTTTTTAAGACAGTCAAGACTAGTTTTAGAGTGGTCAGTTATTGGATGGGATTCAATGACCGGATAACCCTGACGTGTTGCTAGTTTGTTGGGTTTTTTATTTTATTTTGTTTTTTGGAGAGAAGGTGGGGGGGGGGGGGTGTGTTGGGAGGGTAAGGCAAATTATCCCACGTAACTCAGCAGACAATAGATACAATAAATAATGAACGATTCCTTTTAAAAAAATTTTTTTAATTGAGCTTTATATAGCGCAATATCCACTAAATGTGCTCAAAGCGCTTTACAAGGGGTCCCTGGTCAACAGCAAAACTTAACATATAGGACGGGACATGCCGCCTGTTAGGCGATATTACAATTTTTCGGACAAAGACAACACTGTTAACGGCCAGGTACTCTTTTTGCACCTGAGTACGGTGAGAGAATGTGAGTAAAGAGCCTTTTCCAAGGACTGAACTATGCGCCGAGCGCGAGACTCGAACCCAGGACCTTCCGATCCGAAAGCGAGTGTCATACCACAAGACCACATAGCCGCACAAGAGTGCAATCTTTAAATGGGCATCTTCTACCAAATGAAATGGGCATGGGATGAAACATATTATCTTGATAGGATAAGCAAGGTATATTGTACATATTATCTTGATAGGATAAGCAAGGTATATTGTACATATTATCTTGATAGGATAAGCAAGGTATATTGTACATATTATCTTGATAGGATAAGCAAGGTATATTGTACATATTATCTTGATAGGATAAGCAAGGTATATTGTACATATTATCTTGATAGGATAAGCAAGGTATATTGTACATATTATCTTGATAGGATAAGCAAGGTATATTGTACATATTATCTTGATAGGATAAGCAAGGTATATTGTACATATTATCTTGATAGGATAAGCAAGGTATATTGTACATATTATCTTGATAGGATAAGCAAGGTATATTGTACATATTATCTTGATAGGATAAGCAAGGTATATTGTACATATTATCTTGATAGGATAAGCAAGGTATATTGTACATATTATCTTGATAGGATAAGCAAGGTATATTGTACATATTATCTTGATAGGATAAGCAAGGTATATTGTACATATTATCTTGATAGGATAAGCAAGGTATATTGTACATATTATCTTGATAGGATAAGCAAGGTATATTGTACATATTATCTTGATAGGATAAGCAAGGTATATTGTACATATTATCTTGATAGGATAAGCAAGGTATATTGTACATATTATCTTGATAGGATAAGCAAGGTATATTGTACATATTATCTTGATAGGATAAGCAAGGTATATTGTACATATTATCTTGATAGGATAAGCAAGGTATATTGTACATATTATCTTGATAGGATAAGCAAGGTATATTGTACATATTATCTTGATAGGATAAGCAAGGTATATTGTACATATTATCTTGATAGGATAAGCAAGGTATATTGTACATATTATCTTGATAGGATAAGCAAGGTATATTGTACATATTATCTTGATAGGATAAGCAAGGTATATTGTACATATTATCTTAATAGGATAAGCAAGGTATATTGTACATATTATCTTGATAGGATAAGCAAGGTATATTGTACATATTATCTTGATAGGATAAGCAAGGTATATTGTACATATTATCTTGATAGGATAAGCAAGGTATATTGTACATATTATCTTGATAGGATAAGCAAGGTATATTGTACATATTATCTTGATAGGATAAGCAAGGTATATTGTACATATTATCTTGATAGGATAAGCAAGGTATATTGTACATATTATCTTGATAGGATAAGCAAGGTATATTGTACATATTATCTTGATAGGATAAGCAAGGTATATTGTACATATTATCTTGATAGGATAAGCAAGGTATATTGTACATATTATCTTGATAGGATAAGCAAGGTATATTGTACATATTATCTTGATAGGATAAGCAAGGTATATTGTACATATTATCTTGATAGGATAAGCAAGGTATATTGTACATATTATCTTGATAGGATAAGCAAGGTATATTGTACATATTATCTTGATAGGATAAGCAAGGTATATTGTACATATTATCTTGATAGGATAAGCAAGGTATATTGTACAGCGCTTTGAGTTTGATAACAGCTTTAAAATGAATGTTATGCACGTTTACTTTTTTACTATAATTTTATAATTATTTTAGTATTGTTATTGTTGATATTATATTATTATTATTATTATTATTATTATTATTATTATTATTATTATTATTATTATTATTATTATTATTATTATTATTATTATTATTATTATTATTATTATTATTATTATTATTTATTATTATTATTATTATTATTATTAATTATTATTATTATTATTATTATTATTATTATTATTATTATCTTATCATCATCATCATCACCATCATCATCATCATCATCATCATCATCATCATCATCATTATTATTATTATTATTATTATTATTATTATTATTATTATTATTATTATTATTATTATTATTATTATTATTATTATTATTACGATTAATATTACTATTACTATATATAATCAACATCAATATAATCATCACTTTACCTATCATCATCATCATCATCATTATCATATAGGACCGTCATTATCATCATTATTAGAACAAAAGAAGCTTATCCACAGCTGCAGTTCATCTCTTACTTCTTGCCCGACCATATTATCATAAGGATTATAAGGTTTAACTTTTTTAAAAATTGGTTGAATCTTCTATATCCTCCAATATTTGAAGTAAAAGATTTCTGGCCAAAATCATTAAAATATGCTTTGTCAGAATTTGGCAGTAATAAAAATGCGGATTAGTTCCATGAGTTAAAAGACGGGGGGGGGGGGGGGGAGATGTCAATAATCTTTAATCATGTGACGTCAACAGGAGCAGCCAATATAACTATGACGTCAAACGCAGTTAGTTAATCTTTACTGCTACTCCGTTTCCACTCTGTATCATTATAGGTACCGTGCGTTATTCATTATACAAACCAATAGCGTATTTTGAATGGAGGAAATAATAATGGGATCCTTACATCAACACGTCAACTCGTACATTGACGTGCGTCGTCCTTGTATCCAGTCTCTCACAACCTCCGATTTGTAAACAGATTGTAACCACCAAAACGTCATTGCTTACATCAAAACCCGATTGTTTTATGGCCCTTGACGAGACGGAGGATCGTCACTGTCCCAAAATAACCCTTTAACGTCAAGACGCATTTCTTATAAGATCATATTTTTTCTGTTATGTTATCTAAGTACTCATAATCAAATATTATAAACTTTTAAAAAACACTTCCTTTAGAAAAAAAAGTTCTCTAAGTTCTATCTATCTCGAAATAGTACCGGTGTAACTTAGGCGTAAGTCGCAATGCAACTCTGCAAAGTGAGTTATTGATATTCAGTTTCTTGCTTAATGAAGTATCAAGATGCCGACAGCGGGGATCACCCCCCCCCCCCCCCCCCCCCCCTTCAAACTCCACCCCCTCCCTTCCCTCGCCAAGAAGAAGTGCAATGACTTAATACCAACTCGGCCATCCCCCCCACTCCCTTGCTCCCCACCAACAGCAGATTTAACCATTTTCACCAAGTTGAGCAACAATAGCAATTTTGTTCATATGCTCTCTATAGATAGAATGCGCTTGGCCAAGGAGTTCACAACATTGCCATCCGGAAGTATAACGGACCAACACACAAACTCTGTGTAACCATGAACTTTTATAGTCTGGTTAATACAGTTTAGTGAGAACAACTCACAAACGCGGATGGCAAAAACAATAACAAAGGCCTGAGTGACGTCATCTGCATACTATCTATACGAATATTATGGTAGGATTAGTTTAATCGAACTCCGCCTATAAAGGTTCAAAACAATCGATCCAAAAAATCACTAACAACTTAAATGACTGATTACATGTGTCGAAAACGTCATCGTATTACGTTTACTAATTTAATATAACCGTGACAGAGAGTGAGTGCGAACGGGTGAGAGGATGGGGTTCGGGTCGGGGGTGGGGGGGGGGGGGGGAAAGATAGATAAGGGGTAGGGACTGATAGGTAGAAAGTTTTAATGGAGATGATAGGGGGTGTAAAAAAACCTGGGCTATTAATTAGGGCAACGATTACTATTACAAT
>NC_088360.1:141995804-142008304 GCF_034508935.2 Berghia stephanieae | reverse complement strand
GGTAACCCGAGACCACCTTTTGATCTTGGACAAAACATGAATGACCTTGTACTCGAATTATTTAAATGTAACCAATTTCTAACTCTGTTCACAATTATATTTTCAATTTCATTAAGGTCCTTTTCGGTAAACATGAGATTACAAAAATAAAACATTAGAATTGAAAAGCACATTGAACTCAAAAGACACAGTTTGGCTGAAGACGGCAGAGGGGAAACATCTAAAAGGTTCATATTGTTTCTAAATTTTTCGATTATCGTTTTTCGTTGATGTTCATCACTTTTGTTTGTCAGGTTGATGTTGTGTCCTAAATACGTGTAAAATTCTTCTTTTTCTAATGTTGGTATTTCATGTTGTTGTATTGTTACTGTTGGTAATTTGAATTTTTTGTTCCAGTTGTTACCTGAACGTTGGCCAGATGTTATGGCGCATTTTGGGGGTTTTATATTCATTCCCGTTGCATTCATAAATTGAGTTGTTTTATTGCACAATTGATTCATTACTTCTTCACTTTTTGCTAGTAACGTGACGTCGTCAACGTAACCTTGGATGGGTAGTGGCATCTGCGGAGAGGTATGGTTTTGTTCGATCCATCTTAGCCATTTGTCTATTCCTTGTTCAAAGACAATTACAGACCATGGACATCCTTGGATTATACCTTTGTCTCTGTAGATTGTATTTGTGAGGTGATTTCGGACTTTTACTTGAAATGATGCTTTGTTATAAATATCCTTAGTAATGTTGATGAATACTGAAGGATATGAATATTCATTAAGTTGACGTAGCATGAATTCGTGATCTATACTTCCAAATGCATCTTTTATGTCTACAAAGCATAAATATAATTTTCCCGATGAGTGTAAAAAATCTGATACTGCACATTTTAACGAAAACACATGTTCTTGTAGCCCGTTTCTAGGTAATGAACCTTTCTGTGAAAGTGACAGTCTCTCCCTGTCGACAATCCATTGCATGTGTTGATTTTGTATGAGTTTCATGAATATTTTATAGGACGTTAGTAATAAGGCGATAGGTCGCCAGTCGTCGACGTTGTCCTTGTTTCCATTCTTTTTTGGTACCAGTGTTATGATACTGTGTTTCCAGTCTGGGGGGACTTTTTGATATTTTAAACAGGTGTTAAAGATGGCCGTAAAAATTGGTGCCAGTTTGTTTATATTTTGTTTTATATATTTATAGGTGACACCGTCTGCCCCGGGTGACTTTTCATATGGTAATTTTTTAACACAGCTTGTGAGTTCGTCAATTGTAAACTCACTTGTTGATGGTGTCCATGCGGGAGGGGGGATAGTGACATCATCGGACCAGGGTGTGTCACTAATGTTTATATTGTTTCGTTGACATTTTTCTTTATAGGCAGTCTCTACTGTGTTGATATCTATCTCACAACTTGAGTGTGTTTGTTTACATCCGTTTCTAATAATATCAATAGCTTTTCGTTGGTGGTTTACGAATATTGCTGTGAGTTCTTGTCTTGTCACCTCTTTTTCCTCCTGTGCTCTTGGTGTGTTGTTTTGAATAAGGGAGGGCATAATGGAGGACTTTATATCTATTATTTTTATTTCGATGTATTTTAATAGAGCTTCATAATTGTTGATCGGGTCTTTTATAATTTTTTTAATCGGTCCATCTGGGAATTTTGTTAAGATTCGTTTGCAGTAGCGGAGAAATTCAATGCTAAACGGTTGTCCATTATCGGGTCTTTGGATTTGGAATGTGTTGTTTTTGATGAAAACACTGTGTAGTGTTGAAAATAATTTTATCCAATTTGATGGGTTGGAGTGACAAAAAGTTGGTTTAATTTTAATGGGTTGTGTAGATATAGTCTGTCTGAACATACCTTCTTGTTGTATAAACTTATTCCAAGAAGAATTACTGGTCGGTTCATGCTGATACTGGAGCCAATTAGAAATGTCAAACAAATCACAATCACTATTTCCGCCATTCACAACACGTTTTACAACACTGTAACCATTCTGTCCGACGTCTAGTCGAATTTTACCATTTTTGATACACTCTTTGGCAAGAAATCTGATCCTTGTCACAAGTCCTATACTCCTAGACATTGTCTGTGTTTACGAGGACAGCTACCACGGATGATGGATACAAGAGACGGTAGATCTAGAGACTGCGAGAGACCCGACTGACCTGTCCGCCATCTTGAACACATACATACATACATACATACATACATACATATAAACAGGTTGTTTTCTCAATGTTTCCATGGAATTAAAATCCCTTTGGTAAGAATTTAAACGAAAAAAAACATTAGCATTATAATTTTTTTTAATGGAGTTTTTTATATAGCGCAATATCCACTAAACGCGCTCATGGCGCTTGACAAAGGGTCCCTGACAAACAGCAACACGAAACAAGTAGAACAAGACATGACGCATGTTAAGCGATGTTACAATTACTCCCAACAGAGTCAACGCTGTTAACGGCCAGGTATCATTTTACACCTGAGTAAGGTGAGAGAAAGTGAGTGAGGAAACTTTTCCAAGGACTTAACTATGCGCAGCTCCCCAAGGCGAGTGTCATTCTATTAAACTAGTCGACTTCATAGCCGCAGAATAACTGAAGACTGACTGGACGAGAGACGCATACGCACAACCAACATGACGTTCTCTCTCTCTAATAACCGGTGCCGGTCACAGACTATGGGTGACGTCCTTTCAAGGGACGCTACTCTTCCGCTAATCTCATTGCCTATTAGCGCATGAAAGAAGTTATCTGACAGAGACAACGTTATTACCGGCCAGGTACCCATTTTACGCCTGAGTACGATCAGAGAATATGAGTAAAGAGCTTTTTTCAAGGACTTAGCCGTGCCCAGCTCCCCAAGTCGAGTGTCATACTACTTAACTGCATAACCCACTTCATAGCCACAAACTGGCGCTGATATAACCTTAATGTGTTGCAATCGCCGTAGAACCTTTAAAAACAAAACAAAACATAGCAGCAGAATAACTGAAGACTGACTGGTGCGGTGGTCTAGTGGTATGACACTCGCTTTCGGATCGGAAGGTTTCTGGGTTCGAGCCTCGCTCGACGCATGGTTGAGTCCTTGAAAAAGACTCTTTACTCACATTCTCTCAGGTGTAAAATGAGTACCTGGCCGTTAACAGCGTTGTCTTTGTCCGAAACTTTGTAATATCGCCTAACAGGCGTCATGTCTCGTCCTACATGTTAGATGTTGCTGTTGACCAGGGACCCCTTGTAAAGCGCTTTGAGCACGTTAAGTGGATATTGCGCTATATAAAAGCTCACTTTTATTTATTTTTTTTTATGTCTATGAGTCCTTTAGCCAACAGCAACACTTAAAATATAAGACAAGGTCCGGTGTCCGAGTTCCGCTCTGAGCCGCGCATAGTTGAGTCCTTGGAAAGGGCTCTTTACTCCCATTCTCTAAACGTACTCAAGCATAAAAGGTGTACCTACCTGGACGTAAGCAGTTGTCTCTGTCTTGGAAAAAAATGTAAGATGTATCGCCTAACAGGCATCATGTCTCGTCCGACACGTTAAGTGTTGCTGCTGGCTAGGGAGCCCTTGTAAAGCACATTAAGCACGTGCAGTGGACATTGCGCTTTATAAATTCTCGAATTTTAATTTTAATATATTGTTATAAATATAACATTTTTACAGTTACCTAACTTGAGTCTCAGTTATTTCTCAACAATATCATGTTTAAGCATTACATCAATCAGACATTACACCGCTGTCATGTGACGGGTCACATAATATGAAAGAAATGATGGCATAACTCGGTGAGGTATTGTAAAGAATTGTTTATTTCATGCTCAATTTTTGTGAATTGTTGCTTTCCAGAGTTAAAGAGCATGGCGCATGTGTATTTAATATCGTTGATATACGAAAAGAAACGCATAAACATACTTTTTTTTTTTAATTGGAACGCTTAACAATAGATAGTATGCGCTTGGCTAAGAAGCTCATAACATTGCCATCCCAAAGTATAACGGACCAACACACAAAACTGTGTGTATCCATGAACCTTTAAGTCAGGTTAATACAGTTCAGTGAGCATTACTCATAAACGCGGATGGCAAAAAACAATAACAAAGACCTGAGTGACGTCATCTTCGAACTATCTATAAGTTTATTAACTGGCCGGAATCCCCATCATTTTCTAAATCAATATTGTGTGTCACGTTAAATCCACTCAAACAACCTATCGGCTAACAACTCGCTCTCCAACCTCAACCCACAACCCCGCCTACGCGCAACTCTAAACACTCTCACACACACAAACACACACACACACACACACACACACACACACACACACAAACGTACGCACACGCACAAGAACTCACCTCCACACAACAAGAGCCTCCCAATTTGCCAACCAATAATATTTCCAAAAAAAAATCTTACATGAACGCAAAACCCAAGGGGGAGAAAACGACCCTTAGTTTTCCGATGACTTTATCGATCAATGATTATTATTACTATATTCTTTATAGTCTCGTTAGGCAGAGAAGCCCCTTTAACTATATAATTAGCTTTCACGTTCCCTTACACATGCATACACTGATTTAAAACATTTTTTTTCTTTTTACACTTTGGCCAGAATTTTATTTACTCCAAATGCCAAAAAATCGATCGATTAATATGACACCAGAATAAGCAGCCTCAAACATTTTATTTATTTATTATTTCATGTTAATTTTTCCCCCAGAAGTCTGGAGTTATCTTAATTGATCGATATTTGATGTAGAAAAAATTTCTGGCCAAAATATTTTTTATAAATGTTTTTTTTTTTTTTTTTTTTGTTAGTGTTATGGCAGTACACGCCTAACGTACATTATACATTAGCCATTTGGTACTTAGAACCCCGATGTGAAGTTAGACGGTAAGCACATACAGTCAAGAAGCTTTAGCAGTAGCAGTAACACCAGTGGCATCAACCTCGATAACGTTTGCGGAATAATAATAATTAAAAAATAATAATAATAATTGTCCTACAAAACTATCTCTTCATTCATTCCGACTCCTCGTGTATTTATTATCAGCCACGCAGTTCGATTCAATACTTAGCATTGAAAGTCCTCACTCAGCCCGTCAATAGCGAATTCTCTGTCTTCTATTATGAACCAGTCCTTCATTAATTGCTATTTTTTATATATGATTTTATTTCAAGACTTTTTATTCCATTCATGTTAAGAAATCAAACGCTGCAATGCGATTTATTATTATTATGATAAAATTGTAATGAAAATTTAAAACATTTTTGTGTGCAGAGTAAGTAAACTATCTAGTGAGGATTTCGGGGTGTTTTGTTCTTGATTGAAATTCTGAAAATAGTTTTCATTGGATAGTGTGATTTTTTTAAAGAGTTATTTTAAGTAACAAAATTTATGAAAGAGACTGATAGATAATATATCATTTTATCGGTCGATATGTCGTGCTTGGAGTCTTAATAATTGAATTGAATGTAAATAATATGCAAAGACAGCGCTGCAAAATTCTCCTTTTGAAAGCCTATTGATTTTGTTTAAATCTCTAGTGGTTGTGATCGGGCCGAGTGTGTCTTTGGTTCCCTGCGGTTTCAATACGCGGAAAGAGGGAGTCGAGTGTGTTATAACGTTAGAGATAGAGAGAGATAGAGAGAGAGAGAGAGAGAGAAAGAGAGAAAGAGAGAGAGTGAAAGTACGGAGGAAGCGGACGTAGAGAGAGACAGGTAGGGTATAGATTTTTTTATACAATTATATTATGTGTTTATTAAAATCGAAGATATTGATTTTGAATATTATTGCTGCTAGAGAAAATAACAAGTATGGATTTTAAGATGGGAGAAAGACATTTTATTACTGGATAGATTAGATCTTTACGTTAGAGAAATTAAATATAAACATAGGTTTAAAAAAATAAAATACGAAGTGTACTTTTAAAAAAATATAGTTTGCTATTTGATTAATGTAATGTTTGTAGTTTTTATATATATATTCTTTGCTGGAATATTTGGAGTGAGATAAATGTGCTGTAAAATGTGTTGTTATCTATCTGTTATTGGAATGTTGAATTAAAATTTAACAAGGTGTTTTCCATCAATTAATTAATCTTTTTGATGAAATGTGTTTTCGTAATCGGACATTTTCAGACTTTGATCTTCATATGTCATTATATTTAGACACCTCATTCTAGTACTGATTCTAAGTGATACGAGGCTGCTTGAAGCTGTGGACTATAAAATAAGTAATGAACACAAATTAATATAACAGCTTCAAAAAATAACAAAATACCAAACACGGAACGTTTCGGGCTCAACGCCCTTCTTCAGCCATTGACAAAAGAAACCAATATAGACATAAATACATTACTAAATGCCAGATAGACGACAGAGATATTTTGTAGGTCCTCTCTGTAGTAAAATATTGGAACGTAGACATTAAAAAAAGCGTTCGTTTTGTAACTAAGGAATTACAAATTGAGCGGAATTGAAACAGCGCATGAAATTTTGGTGCGCAAATAAATAGATACATCGCGGGTAGAAGAGAAATGATGTGTAAGATTTAGATATCGTATTATTTCTGTGTGTTCAAGATGCTGGAAATTAGTTTTAATATTTAAATTATAAATTGTGAATTAAATCTAATGCTTTCATTAATGGGGACAAATAACAATGTGAAATTGAATGTAAGCTTCAATTAATATACGAAAACAGATAAAATGGACGTTTCGGGTTTCCCCTTTATCAACAAACCAGGAATAATAACACTACAGATGAATGCGATAAGGGCAGGCCTTCAATGTTTTTGTTTATTCATCTTAGCAACGCCACTACCAAATTATCTCATTCGTCTGTAGTGTTTCATTCATCCTGTTTTGTTGATAAAGGGGAAACCCGAAACGTCCATTTTTATCTCTTTTCGTATATTAAATTGAAGCTTACATTCAATTTCACAGTGTTATTTATTTCTTCGGTCTTCGAGCAGTACCATTTACATCATTGAAGGGCATAAATAGTATAGTTTCTTCACTTTGGAAAGTGATACGAAGCTGCTAGAAGCTGTGGACTGGACAAAGTAATGAACAAAAACCAATAGAAGCTTCAAGAATGAACAAAATACCAAGGCTCAAACAACCAAATCTTTTTTATATCATTAACGTTTTTAATGTATGCCTATTTGGTATTAGCCGAAGAAGGGGTTTGCGCCCGAAACGTGTCGAGTTTTGGTTGCCTGTTATTCTCTGTTTTTATTAAACTCATATATTATTCTTTCTTGTAAATTATCTACTCGACCTGTAAAAATGCCGAAAGTTTGTCGATTTTGTTAGTTTGACTTTAAACTCAATTCTCTTTATCAATCACATTCCGAAATAATATCAGCTTAATGCGATGGGTCACGTATTGTTATGTGGTCTAGTGGTAAGACTCTCGCCTTCGGACGTTTCGGGTTTCCCCTTTATCAACAAAACAGGATGAGTAATACTACAGACGAATGAGATAATGTGGTAGTGGCGTTGTTAAGATGAATAAACAAAAACATTGGAAGCTCCAGGGTTCTAGATCCGCTCTGAACGGTGATTAGTTGAGTCCTTGGAAAAGGCTCTTTACTCACATTCTCTCACCCGATTCAGGTGCAAAATGAGTACCTGGTAGTTAACAGCGTTGTCTCTGTCGAAAAAAAAAGTTTTAATATCGCCTAATTGGAGTCATGTTTCGTCCTACAGTTAGTTGGCTAGGGACCCCTTATGATGTACTTTGGGCACGTTTAGTAGAGATTGCGCTATATAAATGCTCTAGATTGTTTTATTATTACTATTACCAGAGGGATTTGAATATAGATATTGCCCACACTACTTGAGTTGTGTCAAATAGAAGTTGAGGTATACAAACCAGTCTTAAGACTTAGAACTTATCATATGTCTTGTGATCAGAATGTATAAAAGTCAAAACATGATCAGATTTATAATGGGCTTTTTTCCCCTCTAGATACACTTTTATGCTCGTCAGAGAAATATTTCATAAGGGCGTCCGCCGTTGTTCCGATAGTTTAGAGACAGTTACAGGTTGGCGATTTAGAACGTGGTGCGTTGCTATGTTATGAATGCATAATATTGAATATACTGAGTTGTTTAGTTGTTGGAATAACTGTGTCACAAATCTGTTCCTTCTAAAAAGTATGTGTAATGTGTTGGATTTCAATTCTTAACACACTCAATGTAAGTTAAAATATTATTATTGTTATTAGCAACCTATTGAATATTGTTGTATTGATAATAGTATGTACCGATAGATCAGTTGGTAGAACACTCGCCTTAAACGCAAATGAACCGGGTTTGATCCCGTTTAAGTCAAGATTTTTATCTGACCTTCCTGTAAACCCAACAGAGATAGATAGGATGGCTGGTTCTAATAGATCTGGCGAAAAGCACTTTACGATAGATTAGCATCATATCCAAAAAGGAGCAAGCAATTTCTACTGTCTGTTTAACGCAATAGAAACTGGGATACATTCCAGCTCCATTAGCCTTATAGCTCTGAAGAACTTGTATTGACAACCATGTCAAAATACGCTTTAACAGTCGTAACGTCACTTCCCTCGTAATGACGCGTGGTAACTTAGTAACTGGCTCTAAACTATCGGAACAATGGCGGACGCCCTTATGAAATATTTCTCTGACGAGCATAAAAGTGTATCCAGAGGGGGAAAAAAAACCATTATAAATCTGATCATGTTTTGACTTTTACACATTCTGATCACAAGACATATGATAAGTTCTAGCCAGCGTGAATAATAAAAAGTACTATTTTCTTTGTTTAGAACCAAGATGGCCGCCGTTGCTAGGCGACGTGACATCAGACTATTGAATCCAATTAACACATATTAGTATTAATAAAAATGGTAATAGTTGTAACGACAGCGTGTCTTTGCCTCCTCTGCAGAAGCCACCAAGTTTGATTATTTCCACCACTCCGTGTGACCTTGAGCATTTCACCCCCCCCCCACTCCCACCCCCCCCACACACACACACATCCCTAGCTCACTTTGAGGCGCTGCACTGCGACTGTATTCCCCTGGAATAGACCCTGGATAAATATTCCTCCTGTATAATGAAAGGAACAGCAAACATAGTATGATGTCTAAATACTGGTTCCAATCCCATTGGTCTTGATGCATACATTCCACCACTTCTTGTGACCTTGAGCATTTCACCCCCCCCCTCCCCCCACACACGCACACACCTCCCTGGCTCATTTCGAGGCGCTGGAGCTGCACTGCGGCTGTATCCCCCTGGAGCAGACCCCAGATAAATAGTTCCCCTGTATAATGAATGAAAGGAATCTGTTTGTCAATAGCAAACACAATGTGATGTCTAAATACTGGTTCCAATCCCATTTGACTGGATGCTTACATTCCACCATTCCGTGTGACCTTGAGCATGTCACCCACTGACTCACTGCACTGCAACTGTATTCCCCTGGAATAGTCCCAAGATGAATATTTCCCCTGTATATAACGAATTAAAGAAATTTTATTTGTCAATAGCAAACACAGTGAGATGTCTAAATACTGGTTCCATTCCCATTGGATTGGATGCATACATTCCACCACTTCGTGTGACCTTGATCATTTCAACCCCCCCCCCCCCACACACACACACACACACACACACACACACAACCCTGGGTCACTTTGAGGTGCTGCATTGGGACTGTATTCCCCTGGAATAGACCGCAGATAAATGACCAATTTAAATGAGATGTACAGACATGATTTACCATTGATTTACAAACGGTATCATCTTATTTGCTTCTCTACATTTACACGTCTAGCCTATTTTATAAGTTAGCCCTTAAATTCTGTATTCGCACAATTTCAAATTCATTATATTACAATTCGCAATCGTTTGATATCATTATCAATATCTCCCAATTATGTTATAATTATACGTATTCAATATATCATGATCATTATTGTCATGTATTAACCGAATTTCATATTTATATTGACCATTTTTACTAGTTTCCTGACAAAATCGAAATCATCGATTTAATTTTTATTTTCCAGAAAATCCAGAAGAAGAAAAAATTTCCCACAGGCTGATCTTGTCTCGTGGAAATCACCTGTTGCCTAGCAACCAAAAGATTTAAACGAACCAATCTTTCTTGAAGAGGAATGAGGACAAATTAATGCGATCGATAGCAAAGATGATTCCCCTCGTAAAATAAAATTATCGCTTAGCATTTAACAGAATAAATATAGAGAGAGACAGCTCATCGTCTGCGTTAAAAGGGGAGGTAATTTCGACATGGCTCTCATATTCGTACTGGATATCAGCTCAGAAAAATCGGAGTGTTCGTTTCGCATTCTTTCAACAAAGAAAAAGGATTTTAATAGTTAATTTTTACTATTCAGCCTATTTGCAAAAAAGAAGTTAGTGTGGCTCTGAGGCTCAGCGATAAGGTATCTCATCTTGTTCCAAAAGTCAAGCGATTTTAAGTGTGGTCAGTGGCCAGTGATCGTAGAAACATTACCCCACTCGACTCAGGTGTGAACTAGTATCTGTCTATAGGCAGTGACGGATATTGTAAGAGTGTTAGTACAAAAAGGACGTCTAACAGGCAACTGTGCTTATAAAAAGGAAATGTGGTTCCATAATTGACCACTGGGAGAATAAATGAAACATTGTGAAGCGCATTGCGTGGAGTGAATTTGTGGAAATGCGCTATATGAATGTTTGTATTTATTTTACCGATTTAGTTTCAGTGGGTGCTCGCCTCAAAACGATCTCGCTCTTGTCAAGAATATACTTGCAAGAGACGATATCAATAGATCATGTACAGAGTTTATCTTTGTTGAAAAAGTTTGGTACCACGCTCATTTAATACTATGGTTCCAACGACAAAGCCTCTTCATTTTGTCAATCACTTTGGGATCAAATAAATGTATTTTCAGTTATTAAATTTATGTTTTAAAATTTGTCATAAATTAATCCATTCAGAACTAAAAAGAAAAGTCTGGTGATTTTTCTCTTAAAACTCAAATCATTTACATACTAGCCCTCGGGGTTGAGTTTGCCTCAAATAAAATACATCTCTAGTATTCAATTCAATCACCCAAAATCGTAGAGATACGCCTTTAAAGATGACACAAAAATCCTGACGGATTAAGAAAAGCATGCCACGCTTTACGGCGGATCCGCCTCTTCAAGGAACTTTTGGGTATTTACCCACTACCGTCTCTCGGAAATTACCACCTCTGCGACAACATCAACTTCATCAATTCCTCAGCAACAGTAACAACCATAATTCAACTTCATCTCGTGCCGCTACAACCCTCTTCAGCAATAATAACAATCCCCACAACCCCGATTCAAATAATTACAACTATAGCACCACCACCACCACCAACAACAACAACAACCAGAACAATAGTCATTTTGATATCGGATACATCAACGGTACCGGTCTTATGACGGGCGGACCAATCCATCCCCACCAAAATCATCATCATCATCATCCTCACCAGCTCAGTCTTGGGTCAATCCAAGTGGACGCTAGGACCACACCAACCTTAAACCCCAGCAGCGGACGATATGTTGGATTAATCACTACCCCAAGCCCAGCGTCCACTGCCCGTGGGCGTAGCAGGCCTACTTCTCGACCCCGACAGACCAACCCAAATCCTCTAACAGCGGCGGCTATAGCCCAAAATAGATCTTTGTCCGTCTCAAGGGGGACAACCAACCTTAGGAAACATTTCAACATCGGAGGTATGTATAAATGCTAGAATTACATCTTGTTTTGAATCAAATTCTAACCATTTTTAAATTGGTTCGGTGAAAGTGATACTAAGCTGCTAGAAGCTCTGGACGGTAAAAAAGCAATGACAAAAATAAAGATAACAGCTTCAAAAAATAATAACACGGGACCATTCGGACTCAAACCCTTTTTCAATATAAAGTAGATAATAAACTCCCTTTATTCTTCCCTAAGGGAAAATTTTTCTTTAGGATCTATTCCAAGGGAAAACTATGTGGTCTAGTGGCATGACACTCGCTTTCGGATCGGAAGGTCCTGGGTTCGAGTCTCGCGCTCGGCGCATAGTTGAGTTTTTGGAGAAGGCTCTTTACTCACATTCTCTCACCGTACTCAAGTGTAAAATGAGTACCTGACCGTTAACAGCGTTGTCTTTGTCCGAAAAATTGTAATATTGCCTAACAGGCGTCATGTCCCGTCCAATATGTTAAATGTTGCTGTTGACCAGGGACCCCTTGTAAAGCGCTTTGAGCACATTTAGTGGATATTGCGCTATATAAAGCTCAATTTATTATAATTTATAAGACTAGATTAACCCAGGCGTCAACCGCAGTGAAGGGCCGCAAAAGGAGCTAAGGCTAAGTGACTTGCTCAAGGCCATACAGCAAGAAGGGTAGAACTCGGTACCTTTTGGGTACAAAGCAAAGACCATACCGCTGAGCCACGCTGTCCCAAAATAACAAATTAACAC
>NC_088360.1:141980804-141988304 GCF_034508935.2 Berghia stephanieae | reverse complement strand
GTGTCTTTGCTAATACCCAGGTCATCCATACTAGATCACTACGCTATATCCAGTCTCTTAGCTAATACCCAGGTCATCCATACTAGATCACTACGCTATATCCGGTCTCTTTGCTAATACCCAGGTCATCCATACTAGATCGCTACACTATATCCGGTCTCTTTGCTAATACCCAGGTCATCCATACTAGATCACTACCCTATATCCGGTCTCTTTGCTAATACCCAGGTCATCCATACTAGATCACTACGCTATATCCAGTCTCTTTGCTAATACCCAGGTCATCCATCGTAGATCGTTACACAATATCCAGTCTCTTAGCTAATACCCAGGTCATCCATCGTAGATCGTTACACTATATCCAGTCTCTTAGCCAATACCCAGGTCATCCATCGTAGATCGTTACACTATATCCAGTCTCTTAGCTAATACCCAGGTCATCCATCGTAGATCGTTACACTATATCCAGTGTCTTAGCTAATACCCAGGCCATACCGCCTTCTTAACTCACTCAATCCTAGAGATTTTTGCTACTCTTCAAAATTGGAAATTTTTAAAATTAAAAATGAGCATGTGCATATATAGTTTTATCCAACTACCATTAACATGTAAAAACTAAAAACACTATCTTTGATACTACGCCAAGAATTTGTCTCAGAAAAAATGTAATAAAATAGGCATGGGGTAAAAGTAACCCGGGTAAACTATGGATATAGTCGGTGCTAGGGTGGAGTGAGTTAACAACCCGCGCTGAAAACTTTGACTTTAATATGTCTACAGCAGCAGTAGCCTTTTTGCGTCTGTTGGCTTAGTCAAAGTTTACTTTACACTCAGAACTATACGACAGAGTTCAGGACCTGGATTCCGTGTTCTACAGCAAGACAAATATTTGGCCTGCGTCTTGTAGACTCCTCATTATGGGCCTTTGTCTTCCATAGAAATAAAACAAAGTTTAACAGTTCTATAGATCTTGACAACGTGTATGGTTAACCGATTTGGCCGAATTTGTTTACTTTTCAAGTTAAAAATTATTGGATTTCCCCAAATGTAAACAAAAATATAATATATGAACTTTGTGGCTTTGTGGTCTAGTGGTATGACACACGCCTACGGATCAATAGGTCCCGGGTTCGAGTCCCGCTCTATGGGGGTGCAAGGTTGAGTCCTTTGAAAAGGCTCTTTACGAATATTCTCTTACCGTTTCCATATGTCAAATGAGTACCTTGCCGATAAAAGCAGTGTCTCTGTCGTGAAATATTGTTATAGTGCGAATATTCTCTTACCGTTTCCATATGTCAAATGAGTACCTTGCCGATAAAAGCAGTGTCTCTGTCGTGAAATATTGTTATAGTGCGAATATTCTCTTACCGTTTCCATATGTCAAATGAGTACCTTGCCGATAAAAGCAGTGTCTCTGTCGTGAAATATTGTTATAGTGCTTCACATGCGTTATGCCTCGTCCTACGTGTTAAGAGTTGCTGTGCTGGCTTGAGACCCCTTTCAAAGCGCTTTTAGCCCTTGTAGTGGCTATTGTGCTATATATATATATATATATATATATATATATATATATATATATAATATCCTTACTTTATGCTCTATAATAATAAATAATAATAATAATAATAATAATAATAATAATAATAATAATAATAATAATAATATAATAATAATAATAATAATAATAATAATAATAATAATAATAATAATAATAATAATAATAATAATGATAATAATAATAATAATAAATATAATAATAATCAAATTCATCATCATCACCATCATTATCATCATATCATCACCATCATCATCTTCATCACCATCATCATCATCATCATCATCTTCATCATCATCATCATCATCATAACCATCCTCATGATCGTCGTCATCATTACAATAATCATTGATAAGGCAGGCTACCTTCATTTGTATCCTCAATCGTGTCAGCATTCATTGTCATGGCAAATTATAACTCCCTTTGTTTGCCTTAAGCTTCCTACGACAGATTGTCCTTGATAAAGAGTGGTTACCATGGTTACTTATGAGTGATTTGTGGAAACAAAAGAGAAACCTTCATCTTGAAGAGGGAGAGAGGGGGGGGGTGTGATTAAGTACAATTTTATATAGAGCGTTTGTTGTACGATCACTGCGCTGTATGTTATAAATATTTCCTTGAACAAGCCATATAATCTAGGTTTACAAAGGAAAGGTCATTTTAGTGGTAAGAACAAGAGATGAGGTGAGTAAGAAAGTGCCAGAAGACTAGCTCATACGGTAGAGTCACGCTCTTCCCGGCCAGGCGGAGTTGTCGTACCAGTAAGGTCGTGGGTTCAAACCCCCATCACCGCCGCGAAATTTTTATTTTCTATTGTCTTCTGGCACTTTCCTACTCATTTCATCACTTGTTATCAACATAAGTGCCTGCTCCACTCATTTTAGTGGTAAGTAGATCTACATAGCCATTAGGACTATGGGACCGGAGTCAGTTTATCCCGTTTCTATTGCGGGAAACGGGCAATAGCAATTGCTTGCTACTCTTTGGATATGACGCTAGTATAATATCGTGAAGTTCTTAGCGCAAGAGCTTATAGTTGGATAACCAATCACTGCTGGATGAACAAGGGGGTCAGAGAAAAATCACGACTGCACCTTTGATCGATCTCGGTCCCTTTACGTGCGAAGAGAGTGCTCTACCAATTGAGCACCTGTTGGGACCCCCAAATGTCATTTTAGATTACAAGTTTCTGTCCAAAATGAAAAGTGTGTTTTGTAGCGGTTATTGCTCTATTAATGACATGCGTCATCTTCATGCATTCTATTAAAAAGCTCATGTTTTCTGTTTCTTTTCGCCTCTCTTTGATGAACACAGTTTAGGTATTTGAATAGAAAAAGTGAAGTTGACCTCACTCGGCTCTTTGTTATTATTGTTTTAAAGCTAGAACACCAGGTAGATGATAGACTTCTAATCATTAACTGTGTTTATCTCGTCATTCTTGAAATTGAGAAAAATTGATTCAAAGTTTATTTTTTGTTAATAACTGTATGTAATTTCAGTCACTCTCTTGTACAGAACTTTTGAGCCCATTTGAACGACTTTTTATCTAAATTCCTTCAAATTGAGAAAAATTGATTCAAAATTTATTTTTGTCAATAACTGTGTATAATTTCAGTCACTCTTTTGTACATAACTTTTGAGCCAATTTCCCGATTTGAGCGGGTTTTTTTTTTTTTTTTGTAAAATGAATCCCTTTAAAATGTAATTGTTATGTAAGTTATATCTCCAAACTATTCCAAAAGTGAAGTTAGAATCAGTTAATCCTCATCCCACGATATTTCAAACAGACTGTGCAACTTTCAAGGTAACACACAATTTTGTGTGTTGGTACGTTTCATATGACGAGCAGATGTCGTTCCGTATTTTACCAAATCGCATAGCATCACTAGGGAGATTGTGCCATTTTCTAATAGGGACGAAAGTCTAGAAGGGATAGAAGTCTAGAATTTTCAATCAGATACAAACTGTAAGTCATTATAAATTTTATAAAAATTTAATGCCTTTATTCATCCCTAAGGAGACATTTTTCTCTAGCGTCTATCCTAAGGAAAGACTGGAATAACCCGCAGTTCGGCGCCGCAATTTGAGCTAGGGCGAGGGGACTTGCTCAAGACCACACACTCGCATCGATGGATGATCGAACTCGGTACCTTTCGGGTACGAAGCAAAGACCGTACCCCCTGAGCCACGCCGTCTGGAATGACAACAATTGTTTACGACGACTCAACGGACTCTGTTAACCTCAAGACCATAATTTGTCTGTGGCTTGGTTCAAATTACAACAGATAACAAATATCTAGTCAATGACAAAACAACTTTCTTGATTTTCATTTTGGCTTCAAAAAATTGACCTCTAATATCGACCCCCACTCCTCCCCAACTTGTCAAAATCTCTGACTGGACAGTTCTAAAGACGTCTCAGGTTTAAGACTTTTGAGAATTTTAGACGAGCTAGAGATCATCCTTATTGGTTGATATTTGGAGTTGCAGTTTTCAGGCCAAAATGAAACAATAATAAATAAAAATTGAGCTTTTATATAGCGCAATATCCACTTAATGTGCTCAAAGCGCTTTACAAGGGGTCCCTGGTCAACAGCAACATTTGACATGAAGGACGGGACATGACGCCTGTCAGGCGATATTACAATTTTTCGGACAAAGACAACGCTGTTAACGGCCAGGTACTCATTTTACACCTGAGTACGGTGAGAGAATGTGAGTAAAGAGCCTTTTCCAAGGACTCAACTATGCGCCAAGCGAGGCTCGAACCCAGGACCTTCCGATCCGAAAGCGAGTGTCATACCACTAGACCACATAGCCGCACCATGGGATGTGTAACAGTTTTGCAGAAATTATAGGAACTCTGCTGTGACGTCTTACGTCTTAAGATATAAAGCAGATTTTATGACACTTACAATTTCTTAAACATGTCATTCATCACAGTTTCTTATCTCTGAATTTTGAAAATTTGTCCCAAACCAAACGACATCCGTATTCTAACAAAACGTTTTAGATGCACATTCCTCGCCCACCTAAATCCAAGCATCAGTAACACACTTTATAGTCACTTGGAGCAACTACAAAAGACGTCTAACTTCTTTGTCATGGAACAAGACCGAAGGACTTGAGCTCAGGTCGTGGTCGCTGGTTCGGATAAGTAAGTAAGTAACAAAACGTTTTAGATGCACATTCCTCGCCCACCTAAATCCAAGCATCAGCAACACACTTTATAGTCACTTGGAGCAACTACAAAAGACGTCTAACTTCTTTGTCATGGAACAAGACCGAAGGGCTAGAGCTCAGGTGGTCGCTGGTTCGGATAAGTAAGTAAGTAACAAAACGTTTTAGTTCAGAAACCTTATTCCTTCAAATAACAATAAGTTAAAAATGGCCCTCAACTTGACAACGCAAGAAGTCAAACTTAGGCTTCAAGGAATCGGGTTTAGTATGATCCGTGGATTTTTTTTTATTTTTGACCCATCGTCTCAAAACGGTATTATGTCGGAACGAACCAGATGCTTAAAAGCCGACTTTAATGTTAAAACTGGTCAAAAATATCAACTGTTTGCATTCGCACCCTAAAATTTGGTATCCATTCTCTTCAATAAAACATACAAACTTAACACAAGTCTGATTTTTCTGGCTATAAATTCAATTTTCAACATTATAACCATCCCGACTAAATACCGTTTTGAGGCGAAGGGTCAGATTTGTGTTATAACCGAAATGATATAACTTTCTCCAAAAAAAAAAGTCCATCCAGCAGTCATTGGGCGGCTGGGTCTGTTAGATTTGGTGGAAGGCGGAAAGTACTTCGAGATGGACTAGCGTCCTATCCAAAGGGTAGCAATTGCTATTGTCTGTTTAGTTCTATAAAAACTGGAATATATCCGGCTCCATTGAGCTTATGGCTCAAAAGAATTACTCTTTTTTTTTGTCCTTATTTTCCTAAAGATAATGACCAATGTCGCGATCCAAAGATGGGGTTATACGACTTACTTACTTATCTGAACCAGCGACCACCTGAGCTCTAGCCCTTCGGTCTTGTGCCATGACGTAGAAGTTATACGTCTTTTGTAGTTGTTCCAGGTGACTATAAAGTGTGTTACCGTTGGTTATACGACATATTATTTCATTTTCTGATAATTGTGTAGCTTAACGGTCCAGTGGAAAGGCACTCGGCTTGTGCATATAGATCCCGGTGTAAGATGTGAGGATGTTACGATCTTACTTCGATAAAAAGACAGGAATGCCAACGACAAGAGACAGATAAGATTATAAGTTTAATAATAAAAGGACGAAGTGACTGTTACTCCAAACTCCAATCGGAAGTAGGAAACCGGAAAGTAAACAATATAAGAAGTGGCCAGATAATTTAGGGAGAAATCAACTAAACACTATTGGATGCCAAATAGGGTTCTAGTCCTGTCGTAGGTAGAGCAATTTGAGTCTTTCGAAAAAGTTCTTGTAACACATTGTCTCGCCGTACCCCTGTGTAGAATGAGTACCTGGCTGATAACAAAGTTGTCTGTCGAAGATGAAATTTTAATAGGCATCATGCCTTGTCCTACTACATGTTAAGTGCTACTGTTAGCTTGGGAAATCCTTGTAAAGCGATTTAATCACATTAACCCTCTCCTTACCAGCCATTTTCAGAATTTTCTTCAAAACTTTACACCCACCCAACACAAAAATAGACATATCTTACTCAAACAGAAAAGCAACAAGCACATTCTATACATGACATTGTTCGACAATATGAGCTCTACAACAGAATGTCAAGTTTTTAAAATAATTACAGCAAAAAGAAATTAAATCTGGATGAGAACAGTGACGGTTGCATCGTAACAAATGTGACGATTTTCCAATAGGTGGTAAGGAGAGGGTTAAGTAGAAATTTCGCCATATAAAATATTTGATTCTTTAAAAAATTGATTAAAAACTTCGACCTATGTTGAGTTTTTGTCGTAACGTGTGAGGAATTATGATTCGGTTCTTTATTTCAGTTATTTCCCTTATAGTACGATTTCTGTGACTACTCAAAACTCCAGGTTTGAGAGTTTTTATCAACTGAGAGTCATTTTAATCGATCGATATTTGAAGGACGAGTTTTCTGGCCAAAATTTTTAAATAATACGCGTTTTTTTTTTCTCTCAAAGTATGGCAGTATACAAGGGCGGTTCGAGTCCCGCTTTGATTTGAGTAAAATTGAAAAGGGCACTTAATCCCATTTTCTAACTTAAGCCAGGCGTAAAAGGAGTACAGGGCCAGCATCAGAGCTTTTCTTTGTCGGAAAATAAAAGTTATGAGACGGCCTAATTGACGTCACTCAGCTCTTTGCGATTTGCTTTTGCCACAATATCATTATCAATATGTTGGTCCTGTCTCAATAATTGCTTTAGTTGGATTCTCAAGTAGTCATAATTAATTTTCTGTTTTGTTTTGTTTTTATCTGTTATTGACTTTCTTTTACAAAGCATTTTTCGGGGTGAAATTGCATCTGCCAATTTGTGCTCATGATAGAAGTGAGTCAATATCATTCTGTAATATGTCTGCGTCATTCTGGGTTTCATTTACTCGATATAAGAGGATGCCATCGACGAAAAGTTTGAGCTTGGTAAGAGTTGATATGTTTCTTTCTAAGTCGTTAATGAATGTCTGAAAACAGAGCGGACCAAGGACAGTTCTTGAGGTACCCCGATAAAACGCTGCATTTCTCACTTCTATGTCCATTCAGGAATACTTCCGGAGTTCTATCGGAGAGCCAGTCTTCAAGCCAATAAACTAGCCTTTATTGTCCCTTCTATTTTGAGCCGTTTTCTTCATCAATGGTTTTTTCGGAGGACTTTGGCTCGATGTTTTTAATTCCATGGTGTTCCAGTTTTCTGAGGAGTCGTCTGTCGGGTCCACTATCAAATGCCTTCGAAAAGTCTAAAACAAGTAGA
>NC_088360.1:141960804-141975804 GCF_034508935.2 Berghia stephanieae | reverse complement strand
GGTCAAAAGAAGGAAAAAAACATTAACTCAAGTAAGCAACTTTGTGCCATGTTTGAAATGTATGGGTTGGGTCTCTAAGAAAGATCTTTGGAGGCATAAATGTGTAAACAAAGCTGAAAGTGTACCCCGGAAGCAATTGGTTAAACAAGGAAAGTTGCTTTTACCACAGGCATCTGACAACGATCTGTATAATGAAATAATGGTGTCTTTACGGAATGGCCCTATTTCAATCGTGGCCAAGAGCGATGAAACTATAAAACTTTTTGGCCTCAGAGAGACGACAAAGAACGGACATGACAAATATAGGCACGGGCATATTCGAAATAAATTAAGAGAATTGGCCCGCCTTTTGATTAAGCTCAGGAGTGCACCTAACTGCGAATCGTTGGGTCTATCAGACTTCCTTCAACCTGAAAGATTCAAAAATGTGGTCTCAGCTGTAAGAGAGGTGGCAGCCTACTCACAAGACACAAATCAATATGGAATATCATCCCTTGCTCTAAAACTAGGACATAGTTTGGCTCACTGCTGTATTCTGTTGAAAGCTAAAGCTATTGAGACTGGAGATACAGTTATGAAAGAGAGAACAGGTGCATATTATCAGCTTCACACAAGTATGCGGAATCAGGAAATAACTTGCAATGCCGCAAGAAACCTACATGAAAAAAAAGAAAAATACCACAAAGACTATTCCACTCACAGATGATGTGTCAAAGCTGTCGAAGTACCTCACTAGTGAAACTGAAAAGTTGACCATGGAAATGTTGGCGCCAAAAGGCATTGTCAAGAAAAATGGGAAAGACTCGGTGTGATTACGCTAGTACGAATAATATTATTCAACAGAAGAAGGCAAAGGGAGGCTTCAAAGATGAAATTGTCTGACTACACCCAGGGAATAAATATCGACAAGCACAATGAGGACGTTCTTAAAGAGCTTAGCCCTTTTGAAAAAGAACTTTGTAGTGTAGAGTCTTATCACGGATCGAGATAATTGTTGAATGACTGTGACTTTCTATCTTTTGGTTTTAATGCAGTTTATGCCGAATTTGGCAGTGTTCTAGGTTAAAGCATGGTTGAATAAAATGTTGAATAAAATGTTGGTTAATTTCCTTTATGATTATCGTTGCTATGAAACGTAAGCTATTTCTAATCTCTGCTATTGCTATGTTAATCTTAAAACAACAAACAAAATAAACAAAGACAATCAAACAACAACAAACAAACAAACAATCAAAAACAAAACAAAAAAAACAATGGCGTCATATAGCGGAAACATTTATTCCTCAAACGTACCACTATGATAATGTATGTAAAATAATGCAACCCATAAGGAAAATAATTGTGAATTCATTTCAGAATGAAGTTTAAAGATAGCTATCTTTTCAGTCCAAAGGCTATGAGACTTGTATTATTGTCAATACTACAAGCCTCATACTTAATGACTTAGTCACGAAATAACGATGTACCATCATTTTGTCCTGACATTAATAGGCAAATCATATTGTTTAGGTTCGATTCCAGAATGGAACCAATGAGAACATAAAAATACAATATTCCAATGCACATAGATTAAGAATCTAGATGCCCGGAGTACATTTCTACAAAGTCTGTTTAATGTTTGTTTTTAATGTTTTTGTGTAACATGCTTGAGGTTCAAAGGTCATGCGATGTCCACTTAGTGATACGTCCCAATAATGTATGAGTAAAATAATGTTGACATGAAAATTGAAGCAGAGGGCTGAAATTTGGCATACACCAATCTTTTCATGTCTAGGTGATACATTTAAAAAATCAGCCTGTTTGTATTATTGGTTTTTGAGCTATGATACGTCCATACAATGTAGGATTTGGTGAGAGTCCTCTTAATGTGTCCGAGACACGTATGTGTGTGTGTGTGTGTGTGTGTGTTGTGTGTGTGTGAGAGAGAGAGAAAGAGAAAGATGTATATATATATATATAAATATATATATATAAATATATATGTATATGTATCTCTCTCTCTCTCTCTCTCTCTATATATATATATATATATATATATATATATATATATATAGAGAGAGAGAGAGAGAGAGAGAGAGAGAGAGAGAGGTGGGAGTGAGAGAGTGAGTGATTTGTGTATGTATGTTTCTGAGAAAAATCACTTCAGATTGTTAATAACGTAATATCCACTATATGTGCTTACATCTCTTTACAAACAAATGGATAATAAGTATTAACATGATGTTCAGCCCCATAACAGACCTGCAAATAAGTATACAACGCAAAATGCTCGTTTTACTCGATGAAAGCAATAAGTTTGACTCAAATTTTCATGAAATAGGATTTAACATAAAGTAGCAAATCAATGGTCGGCGGATCAAACCTTTGAAGTCCTTATTTTTACCATCGGCGGATCAAAACTGAAGTCTATTTACGAGCTTTGCGCATAAACTATACAATACTCACCCCCCCCCCCCCCCTCCCACGGGGTTTCGAAAATTGTTTAATGTTAAACATGATGATAGTTTGAAATGATTTTTTTTTTCTTTTTGTCAATAAACGCAAAAAAAAATTGTGTCTTTTTTTAAGGAAGATTTGATTACTTAGAACTTAATATTCTTACATAACCAAATGTCAATAATGAATCAAGTCAAGGCACGAGTGACCTTGACCTCCATTGATCCCCAAATAAAGTTGTTTGCAGTTTCCCCTCCTCATAAACGATCTTAAAGTTGTTGTTAGTGTTGTGCATGTTGTAGCAATCGGTCTCCAGCAAGGGATTCCAGAGACGAGACGTGGACGCTTGCTACATGTCCCCAGGAATGAATGATGGGTAACACTGAACAGAGCACGGGCAAAAATTGGGAGAACAACTGCTGGGAGCATGGAAAAGTGGGGGCTGGCTGAGACTAGCTCGTGTACATGATGTGGATGCCCAGAGCAGACGATGGAGCACATCCTTAGAGAATGCCAGGATGGGCCCAGCTGCACTGACCATGACCCAAGAGTCTGTTCCACAGATGCTGTGGAGTGGGTTCGGTGTAGGAGCGACAAGCTATGATGATGATCCATTTAAACATGTGCTTTAGATGTGACATAACGTTTTCATAATATTTTCTCTTATCATCCAGGGACAGTAATTACATGCTTTTTTTTCTACCCCATTATTCTTTCTCATCGTGTTTTTCTTCTGAATAGTAGTCTCTTATGGTTTTCACAATACTATGTTATGACGATCGACCCAATCAGCAAAGTCTGGTCCGCATTCGTGCACCATCGCAAACCCGCCGGGTAGCATCGTCACAACACACCGTTCGACTAGATGTTCTGCCGTCTCAGGTTCTTGCCCATTGCGGGTACGATGACAGGCGAAATTCTATTCTTGATATTCCTAACCGTAAACAACCCGTCAGTCGATGAGAACATAGCTTTAGAAATTCGATGAACTTTTTTGATCTCCAAGAAAGGTTTCAATCCGCCGTGGGCGACAGGATAAATTATTTACATCACAAGATAGTAAGGATAATAGAAATAAAAGTATATCACTTGAGCTTTTATATAGCGCAATATCCACTAAACGTGCTCAAAGCGCTTTACAAGGCGTCCCTGGCCAACAGAAACACGTAACATTTAGAACGGGACATGACGCCTGTTAGGCGATCGATATTACAACGCCGTTAACGGCCAGGTACTCGTTTTACACCTGAGTACGGTGAGAGAATATGAGTAAAGAGCCTTCTCCAAGGACTGAACTATGCGCCGAACGTGAGGCTCGAACCCACGACCTTCCGATCCGAAAGCGAGTGTCATACCACTAGACCACATAGCCGCACTTCTATATTGAGCATTATGAATTCATGCTCTAAAACGATTTACAACGAAATTCGAATTTACAAAGGGAAAGAACAAAATAAAGAGTTCATAAACAAAACCTAAATTTTAAAAATCATTAAACTAAAAAAAAAGCTCTTTAAACCATTCTATCTTTAGAACTGTATTTTGGAGCTGCCTTTGAAAAAGATATGTCGGACATTTTTTATCTTGATGTAGACCGTCAAATATTGATTGAAAAGGGAAGATCAAGGTTCTTTATGGCAACAGGATCAGCTTTTAAAACTTATAATTTTACTAATTTGGCATGGTATTGCTCTCTAACCCATTTTATCTTTAGAACTGTATTTTGGAGCTGCCTTTGAAAAGGATATGTCGGACATTTTTTATCTTGATGTAGACCGTCAAATATTGATTGAAAAGGGAAGATCAAGGTTCTTTACGGAAACAGGATCAGCATTTAAAACCTATAATTTTACTAATTTGGCATGGTATTGCTCTTTAAACCATTTTATCTTTAGAACTGTATTTTGGAGCTGCCTTTGAAAAATATCTGTCGGACATTTTTTATCTTGATGTAGACCGTCAAATATTGATTTAAAAGGGAAGATCAAGGTTCTTTATGGCAACAGGATCAGCTTTTAAAACCTATAATTTTACTAATTTGGCATGGTATCGCTCTTTAAACCATTTTATCTTTAGAACTGTATTTTGGAGCTGCCTTTGAAAAATATCTGTCGGACATTTTTTTTATCTTGATGTAGACCGTCAAATATTGATTGAAAAGGGAAGATCAAGGTTCTTTATGGCAACAGGATCAGCTTTTAAAACCTATAATTTTACTAATTTGGCATGGTATTGCTCTTTAAACCATTTTATCTTTAGAACTGTATTTTGGAGCTGCCTTTGAAAAAGATATGTCGGACATTTTTTATCTTGATGTAGACCGTCAAATATTGATTTAAAAGGGAAGATCAAGGTTCTTTATGGCAACAGGATCAGCTTTTAAAACTTATAATTTTACTAATTTGGCATGGTATTGCTCTTTAAACCATTCTATCTTTAGAACTGTATTTTGGAGTTGCCTTTGAAAAAGATCTGTCGGACATTTTTTTATCTTGATGTAGACCGTCAAATATTGATTGAAAAGGGAAGATCAAAGTTCTTTATGGCAACAGGATCAGCTTTTAAAACTTATAATTTTACTAATTTGGCATGGTATCGCCGCAAGAAACCGTTGTCCGTCTGTGTATGAGTGGCAGCCGACTCGCAACAAAAAAGGAAAAAGAAAATAATTTATGTCACGTGACTGCAATGATTGGCGCCTTTATTTGGAGAGCTTGGAGTTTGGCAATTCACTTTTTAAAAATGTTATATATATATATATATATATATATATATATATATATATATATATATATATATTATATATAATAGCGGAGAGGGGGGGGGGGTTCTTGGTTACTGTATTGTTAACGTCTATTAATTCAAGGCTTTTTGTATTTAAAAATATAGTACAAATTTATTTTAAACACAGTTTTCAACTCAGCTTTGCTTATTCAGCAACTATCTACTTCCGCTAAGTAATCGCCGGAAGTGAGTTTCTGTGAAAATTGTATTCGATGATTCTATTTCGAAGACTGAAATTATAGGAAATCGATATTTGGGGAGCCACAAAAAATTTAACTTTTTCTAATGTCTTTATTAAGAGACAAACTCGGTTAAACTGAGAGCATTACGGTTGATCATTAAAAAAACTGTAATAGAATAATTGAACCTGACGTCACTCGGCTCTTTGCCAATTTTAAACCCCCAGTTGGTTGATTTCACACAATACCATCCCTTTAACAAGACTATAGATAGTTCAAAGATGTCACTCAGGTCTTTGTTATTGTTTTTTGCCATCCGCGTTTATGAGTAATGCTCACTGAGCTGTATTAACCCGACTATAAACGTTCATGGATACACACAGCTTTGTGTGTTGGTCCGTTATACTTCCGGATGGAATGTTATGAGCTTCTTAGCCAAGCGCATACTATCTATAAACGTTAAAGGTTACTCATAGTTTTTTGTGTGTTGGTATGATTGATCTGGCCGTCAGAATAAGTGAGTATTTTATCTAAACGAATCGCAACAAATCTGAAGTACATTTCTCATGACTTATGCGAGATGGCTGAATGAATTATGTATCACACATACACAAGGAACTCCCGGGTTAGAATCATGTAGGTGTTTTTTTTTTTCCTTCAACAAGAGATGTATCCCCTGTTGGTGGCTTTTCATTGCTGCACTGCAGATTTATTAAAAAGAGTTTTATATCGCGCAATATCCACTAAATGTGCTCAAAGCGCTTTACAGGGGGTCCCTGGTCAACAGCAACATTTAATATGTAGGTCTGGACATGACGCCTGTTAGGCGATATTACAATTTTTCGGACAAAGACAACGCTGTTAACGGCCAGGTACTCATTTTACACCTGATTACGTACGGTGAGAGAATGTGAGTAAAGAGCCTTTTCCAAGGACTCAACTATGCGCCGAGCGCGAGGCTCGAACCCAGGATCCGAAAGCGAGTGTCATACCACTAGACCACATAGTCGCAGATAATGTCTGTATCAATTCAGTCTTTAGGAGATTAACGCTAAAGACAAAGTCTCCCATGGGATTTAAAGAGATTTTTTTTCAATTCATACATTGCAATACGCTTCAACAGTCATAACGTCACTTCCCTCGTAATGACGCATGGTAACTTAGTAACTGGCTCTAAACTATCGGAACAATGGCGGATGCCCTTATGAAATATTCTCCGACGAGCGTATCCAGAGGGGGAAAAAGCATTATAAATCTGATCATGTTTTGACTTTACACATTCTGATCACAAGACATGAAAAGTTCTAGCCAGCATGAAAAATATAAAGTACCGATTTTCTTTGTTAAGAACTACGATGACCGCCGTTGCTGGGCGACGTGATATCAGACTATTGAATCCAATTATCACCACATTACAAAATTTAGAAAGAACAAGAGAACTTCTATGCCTTGTACTTGTTTAATGTTGCTGTTGGCTAGAGCCCCCTTGTAAAGCGCTTTGAACACTTTTGGTGGATATTGCACTCTAGAAATGCTCAAGATTTTGAAAGTTTTGGAAGAATCTGGCTAACCCTGAATGAGATCGTACTTGTGTGTATGTGTGTGTGTGTGTGTGTTTTGTTTGTGTGTTTGTGTGCATGTATATGTGTTTGAAATGGAGGATTGAATATAGTCTGTTGACATAAAGTATGTTTGTCCCATATTTGTTGGTGTGCATGTGTGAACGTGTGTGTGTGTGTGTGTGTGTGTATGTGTATGTAAATGTGCATGTGCTCACGTGTTGGTTTATATGTGTGTTAAAAAGTTATATGAAACATCGGTATATTGCGGATGTGTGTGTGTGTGTGTGTGTTGGACTGTATTAATATTTAATATATATATATATATATATATATATATATATATATATATATATATATATATATATACTTACTTACTTAGGCCGCCCCTTGGGCGTATAATATAAATATATATATAATATATATAGAATACAAATTGTCACTCACATTTTTTGTGGCCGAAACGTTCGTTTCTGTGTCTCTTTACACGTCCTCAGTAGGCGTAATCCTTAATAACGAACGTTTCGGCCACAAAAAATGTGAGTGACAATTTGTATTCTATATCAGCTCTAACCATCATTATCGAGCACTTTCGTACCTACGAGTACCCACCAACACTCATATCTATATAGATAGTTCGAAGATGACGTCACTCAGGCTTTTGTTATTGTTTTTGCCATCCGCGTTTGTGAGTTGTTCTCACTAAACTGTATTAACCTGACTATAAACGTTCATGGTTACACAGAGTTTGTGTGTTGGTCCGTTATACTTCCGGATGGCAATGTTGTGAACTCCTTGGCCAAGCGCATTCTATATATATATACGTATATATATATACGTATATGCGCCATTGAGTATGTGTGTGCTTGTATGTGTTCGTATGTTTGTTTGTGGGTATATAGTTATAATTTGTGTGGCGAGAGCGATTGATTTTCTAGACATTTATAGCCACTATATTCCAATTGAAAAATAAAGTCTGTATTATATTATAATATCATATAGAATTATATATGAATTATAATATTATATTAATATATCTTTGTCTTCGTCTGAAGCAGGGATCGAGCGAGAGTTTGATCGAAGGTGCAGAAGAAAGTGACGGGCATTTTCAATAATGTGAAATCTATATGTCTGTCTGAAACTGAACGTGGTGGCGGTTGTTGTTGTGGTGGTGGTAGTGGTGGTGTCTGGTGGTTGGCAGTTTACTTCATTGAATACGTTTGTTGTTCTCTAATATGTATAAATAATAGGAATCCCATATGGAAATTAATTCATTGAATAGGTGCGCAGAAACCACTAATTGCATTTTGTGACGGGGTAAATAATAACGTGAAGTTGAATGTAAGCTTCAATTTAATTACAAAAACAGATCAAACGAACGCTTCGGGTTTCCCCTTTATCAACAAAACGGGATGAATCAAACACCACAGATGCATCTGTGGTGTTTGATTCATCCTGTTTTGTTGATAAAGGGGAAACCCGAAACGTTTATATTTTTTGTGGTGTTTGATTCATCCTGTTTTGTTGATAAAGGGGAAACCCGAAACGTTCATTTGATATGTTTTTGTAATTAAATTGAAGCTTACATTCAACTTGACGTTAATATTTATTTCTTCGAGCTTCGAGCAGCAACATTTACACTTTAGTGACGGGGTACAGTTTACATAGTTAAGCTGAATTCGTGTGCCGCGAAATAGATAGTATGACGTTGACGTCAATCAGCTGCACACGAATTCAGCTAAACCAAGTAAACTGCCCGCCGTCACATTTTTTTTCAATTAGTGGATTCCACGCACTTATTTGATTAATCTATCTATAGATAGAACGAAGTTGACATCACTCGGGTATTTGTTAATGCTTTTTGCCATCCGAGTTTATGAGTAATTCGCACTAAACTGTATTAACCGGACTATAAATGTTCAAGGTTACACATAGTTTTGTGTGTTGGTCAGTTATACGTCCGGATGGCAATGTTGTGAGCTTCTAAGCCAAGCGCATACTATCAATATGAATCCTACATATAGATAGTATGAAGTTGACGTCACTCGGTGTTATTACTTTTTGCCATCCACGTTTATGAGTATTTCTAAAAAAACTGCATTAGCCAGAGTATAAAAGTTCAAGGTTACACATAGTTTTGGGACCAACACACCAAACTCTGTGTCACCATGGACTTTTATAGTCTGGATAATAGAGTTAAGTGAGAATTACTCATACACGTGGATGGCAAAAACCAATAACAAAGACCCGAGTGATGTCAACTTCGTTCTATCTATAGGTAGATTAATCAAATAAGTGCGTGGAATCCACTAATTGAAAAAAAATGTGACGGTGGGCAGTTTACTTGATTTAGCTGAATTCGTGTGCAGCTGTTTAATATGAATCCTTCATATAGATGAGTCAAATAGGTGCACCGGAATCCACTAGTTGCACAAATATGGCGGTTACCAGTTTACTTGGTCGAGCTGCATCAATTCGTGTGCCGGTGTTTGATGGACATTAATTAACAGAATAAGAGTGCGAAACCACTAATTGTAGGCATGTGACGGTGGGAACTTTGGCTGAATTCCTGTGCCATTATTTGATATGAATCCCATATAGAATCTAGAATTGAATCAATTAATTACTCGGAATCCATTAATTGCACGCATGTCATGACGGTGTGCAGTTTACTTGGTTTAGCTGAATTCCTGTGCATGCCGTTATTTGATATGAATCTCGCATAGAAATTACTTAATTGAATAAGTGTGCAGAAACCACGAATTGCACGTATGAGGCCTCGGGCAGTTTACTTCAATGAATGCGTTTTGTCTATGCTGCTGTTTTGCAGAAAATATAATATGAATTGCACATAGAAAGAAAATAATGGGCAGTTTACGTTCGATGAATGCTAATACGTGTGTCTTTTTCTAAGTTGCTATTTTGGAGTGAAAAATATATGAATCCCACATTTAAAAAATTAATCCGATAAGTGCACGGAAACCACTTGTTGCACGTATATGTATATATATGTATATATATATATATATATATATATATATATATATATATATATATATATATGAGTGTGGTGGGTACTCGTAGGTACGAAAGTGCTCGATAATGATGGTTAGAGCTAACATAAAATATAAATTGTCACTCACATTATAGGCCTATGGCCAAGACGTTCGTTTCTGTGGCTTTCGTCCACGTCTTCAGTCGGCATAATGTCCGACTGAAGACGTGGACGAAAGCCACAGAAACGAACGTCTTGGCCATATAATGTGAGTGACAATTTATATTTTAAATTTATATATATATATATATATATATATATATATATATATATATATATATATATATATATATTATAAAACAAAAACCATGAAATAATAGTGCTCAACTTTAGTATAAAAGGAGCTATTTATAAACATTTGAAAGATAATTAAGATAGTTTGACTTCTCAACGTTGTTTCGAGCGTTGCTCTAGAGCAACGCTCGATAACGACGTCGTAGAAGTCAAACTATCTTAATTATGTTTCAAATGTTTTATATATATATATATATATATATTGTTTGTGTGATGTGTGTGTGTGTGTGTGTGTGTGTGTGTGTGTGTGCAGCTGTTTGTGATGCTGAATAAGAAATGAATAATGCTATACGTATAAAATAGAAACTAATTAATCGAAAAAGTGCCTGAAATTTGCTAAACGCACGTATGGGATTGTGGTCAGTTTGACTTAGACGAATACTGGGATACAATGACAAAATATATAGATAGTTCGAAGATGACGTCACTCAGGTCTTTGTTGTTGTTTTTGCCATCCGCGTTTATGAGTAATGCTCACTGAACTGTATTAACCTGACTATAAACGTTCATGGATACACACAGTTTTGTGTGTTGGTCCGTTATACTTCCTGATGGCAATGTTATGAGCTTCTTAGCCAAGCGCATACTTCTATAAATTCTCATTTTTTGCTTGAAAACTCATACTTCAAATGTGACATATCGCCTCAAAACAGTAAAATGTCGGGATGATTGTTTTAGATGCTAAAGATTCGATTTACATAATATATAGTACATATAGATAGAATTAATGTCACTCAGGTATTTGTTATTGTTTTTTTTTACCATCCACGTTTGTGAGTAAATATCACTTAACTGTATTATCCAGACTATACAAGTTCATGGTGAGGTGACACAGAGTTTTGTGTGTTGGTCCGTTATACTTCCGGATGGCAATGTTGTGAGCTCCTTAGTCAAGCGTATACTATCTATAAAAAAGTCGAGTCTTTGAATTTTGACATAAATTGTGGACATCTTAATCTATTTTTAAATCATGCATTTATATAGCGCAAAGTCCACTAAACGTGCCCAAACCGCTTTACAATCTGTCTATAAATCTTTGTAAAGCGATTTGAGCATGTTTAATGGATATTACACTATATAAAAGCCCAAGTTTTTTTTTTCTTCTATAAAATCATTGAAGCAAAAATTTCCTGGCCAACGTGAAAAAGAATTTGTTTTGTAATTGTAAGACAGAATTCGTGTGCCTTTGTCGAGGCGAGAATATAGGCTAATACAGAACTCTCACTTACGTATAAGATAAGAAATTAATAGAATAAGTACTTGGGAATAATGGGTGTTGATTTGAGAATAACGTCAATAAAAGTGCTTTTGGTAACATGTAATGTGTGACGAGCGTGACTATTTCCCAGTATTGATCTTTTCTCTTGTAAATCAATCCACGATAGGTAGAGAGATTAGGAGAGAGGGGTACCCCATGGGGATCCAGAACTAAAACGTCAAAGAAAAGAAAAGCGTAAAATAAATCGGGACTATTTTCCCTTTGATTTCAATTTGGCCGCAAACTGACAAAACAAATTTATTTCAATTTTGGCCAGAAATATTGTTTGCTTTAAAATATCGATGAGTTAAGATGACCTTCACCTTGTAAGAAATTATCAAACCTGAGACTTTTTTTAGATTTTCAAAGACGTTTCAGGATTTTTTTTTTCTGTTTAAAATTTGAGATTTACGTCATAATTTATCGATTCGAGGATTTGAAGTTTAACCAAATCCTAGTCAAAAACGCAAAAAAGGTGTTTGGCCAGTGTGCGACAGAAATGGAGTCGAGATAGGATATTAGTTTTCCGCTTGATTGGGGATAGAGTGGTGAGGTTTTGTTGTGGGGTGAAATCAAGAACCGTATTATGATATTAGCCGGTCGGCGATGACTTTCATTTTTCACGGGGTTCTTGTGTATACGCAATCTTGTCAAATGGTGATTTTACGGCGGAGCAAGTCGAAGTGAATATTATTATTATTTTGATTACCCCCCTAGTTTATTGGGATTAGCTTTTTTTTTTCACTGGGAGTTCCTTCCCCTTTCGGATGTTTTTATTTGATACGATTATTTATGTGATTTAGTTTCTTGGTGTAGGTAGCAGTTATAGCAGTTACAACTACTTTGTGCAGTGACGTCAAGACTGCATTCTGCTTTGTATTTCACTTTTATTTTGCTTCTAGGTCTATACTATTTTTTTTATTACTGGTTATAAAGGAATAACCTACCTAAATGTAACCTGTGAAGAGTTAATTTCTATAGGATAGGCTTATGTGTGTCAGAGGTTAATTTGGTAAACCGATATTGGTTTGGGAATAGAAAAAAAAAAATATATATATATATAGAATTAGTGACATTGTGTGTTGTACATATCTTGTGTGATCGATTTTGTTTTGAGTTGTAGTAAGAAACGCTAATTGGATTTCATGCGTGAGTACAATAGAGTCCATTATGATATCAATTTATCGATGCTGACGAGTACTTATTTGCAGGTCTGATAACCTAGATTCTTATGGGATTGTTGTTGTACTTATGAAAATACTTTCAATCCAACGAAATAAAATATTGTCCATTACAACAAGCCCATAATTAATGTTGGGGTATCAGTCTTGCAAATGTGAACGCTTAAATAAATGAATAAATAAATAAAGAAATAAAATTCCCTTTATTCATCCCATAGGGGGAATTTGTCTCTAGGGCCTATTCTGAGAGAAGACTGGAATAACCCCGGCGTCAGCCGCAGTGCAGCGCCGCAAATTGGGCCAGGGGCGAGGTGGCTTGCCCAAAGCCACATAATGCAGCGGCGGGTGATCGAACTTGGTACTTTCGGGTACGAAGCAAAGGCCTTACCGCTGAACCACGTTGTCCCTCTTCGATCGATACTCATTTGTTACCAATCGTCTCAAACGGAAATGTAACGGGATAAACTTTAAGCATAAAATTCTTTCTCTCTTTCTTTTTTCTCTCTCTCTCTCTCTATCTCTCTCTCTCTCTCTCTCTCTCTCTCTCTCTCTCTCTCTCTCTCTCTCTCTCTCTCTTCCTTTCTACTATATGCATATATCCGTGGTTCTTTCTATAAAAAGTTCGTTATATCAGTCGTTCTTTATTTCAGCAATTCTAATATCAGTAGCTCTTTATATCATTTGTTCTTTAACTTCTTTATGTCGACAATTCTTTATATCAGTAGCCATTTATATCAACAAATCTTCACTTCAAAAATTATTTATATAAGTAGTTCTTTACACCAAGAGTCATTTATTTAAGGGGAAAGTAGCAAAGAGGGGAAATGGATCTCAGATATGTGTTCGTTACTACCATGAATTCGTTGTAAGAGTGTTTGTGATAATGTACTCTACTGTAAATGATACGGTTGTTTTGTTGGGGTTTGTTTTGTTTTTTTGTTGTTTTTTTTTTTGTTTGTTTGTTTGTTTGTTTGTTTGTTTGTTTGTTTTTTGTTTGTTTGCTTTTGATTTCTTAAACTAAATAGTCAATCCTGATTTGAATCGATAGAGACCCCACACTGTTTTGTTTTGATTAAAATTCCTAACAGTAAACTTGTGAGGAATAAGCCTTATCTTTTGAGATAATCTAGATAGTCTGTTATCTTTTAAGGTGGGGAATTCCGTGAAATCAATCAATCTGAATCAAACACAACAGGATGAAACTATTCGGCTTTGTTGTCTTGTGATATGTCACTCACATTCGGACCGGAAGTTCTCGGATTCGAAGCGTCCCGCTTTGATCGGAGTCCACAAATTTGAATCTATGAAAAAAGCACTTTACTCACAATTAACACCGTACTGACAAGTTCAAAAAAATTGAAAGAAATGAGCTAAAAAATGAAGGAACTGAGAAGTTTTTAAAAATGGCAAGAGCTGAGTTTAAAAATAAGTACTTGGTCGTGAAAGGCGTTATCTCTGTCAATAGATAGTATGAAGTTGACGTCACTGGTGTCTTTGTTATTGCTTTTAGCCATCCGCGTTTATGAGTTATTCTCACTACAATGTATTAACCAGGCTATAAACGTTCAAGGATACTTTTTATTTTTCTGTGTTGGTCCGTTATACTTCCGGATGGCAATGTATGTGAGCTACATAGCCAAGCGCATACTATCTATAACCAATTTTAATTTCGTTTAGGGACATCACGTGTCATCGTTCATGTTTAATATTGATGTTTGATGGTGCTGTTTGACGCCTTCAAGGCGGCTCTGAGTAGGTTTGGTGGATATTAACAAGAGATGAAGTGAGTAGAAAAGTGCCAGAGGACAATAGAGAATAAAAAATTTTCGCGGCGGTGGTGGGGTTTGAACGCGACCTAATTGGTACGACAACTCCGCCTGGCCGGTGAGAGCGTGGCTCTACCGTATGAGCTATCCACGAACACAAAAATATTCGTATCAAACTCAGGTCATTCTTAGAGCTCTCTCTCACCGACTTCTGGAGACCGCGGGTTCTCCACACGTGGATATTATGCTTAATTTTTTTTTAAAGTAGTCCTTCAGAACCATAAGACCCACGGAGCCGGAGTTTATCCCGGTTTCTATAGCGTGAAATAGACAATAGCAATTGATGCTACCCTTTCCAAAGTACATTCCACCAGATCTAACAGATCCAGCTACCTATTTACTGCTGGGTGAACAACACCCGGGATATATCTTGGTTCCTTTTCGTGTGAAGCGAGTGCTCTACCAACTGAGCTACCGGGACCCCCTCG
>NC_088360.1:141953304-141955804 GCF_034508935.2 Berghia stephanieae | reverse complement strand
AATGTGTCAGTATTGGTGATAGCTGTGACAAAAAATTTTGATAGAAAATTGACAAGTAATCTATTTTTTTTTTAAGCCGTCGATTTTAAATGTGTCAGTATTGGTGATAGCTGAGACAGAAATTCTTGATAGAAAATTGACAAGTAATCTATTATTTTTTTACACTGTCGATTTTAAATGTGCCAGTATTGGTGATAGCTGAGACAGAAATTCTTGATAGAAAATTGACAAGTAATCTATTATTTTTTTTACACTGTCGATTTTAAATGTGCCAGTATTGGTGATAGCTGAGACAGAAATTCTTGATAGAAAATTGACAAGTAATCTATTATTTTTTTACACTGTCGATTTTAAATGTGCCAGTATTGGTGATAGTTGAGACAGAAAATCTTGATAGACTATTGACAAGTAATCTATTATTTTTTTTTTACACTGTCGATTTTAAATGTGTCATTATTGGTGATAGCTGAGACAGAGAATCTTGATAATTTGTTGACAAGTAATTAACTAGTTTTTACATTGTCGATTTTAATTTTTTTAGTAGTATTGGTGATGGCTGAGAAAGAGAAGCTATGTTGTAACCTGTGATAGATTAATTTTTAATTGTGACTGGCTGTTGTTCTGTAACGTTATAATCAACTTTCCAACCCATTAACCGGAATATCTTGAATAAAAATATTGCGTTATTTCTCTTCAATTTTGAGTGTTGATAAGTTTAGCAAGACTTGTCTAATGCTACCTAAAATGGGTCCAATTATGATTTTTGTTTATTGTTGTGGAGTGTACAACTTGATAAGTATCTTGAATTCAGTAAACTTTGCGGTAAAATGAATTTTGGTACCAGAGAAGGGCTACATCTCACATTAAGTTCCTTGATAGAATCTTATAAAGCCAGACCAAGCAACTAATGAGTCTTCCCTAGGAAAACTATTTTTTAAATAATAATAACAACAATAATAATAAGAAGAAGAAGAAAAAGAAGAAGAAGAAGAAGAAGAAGAAGAAGAAGAAGAAGAAGAAGAAGAAGAAGAAGAAGAAGAAGAAGAAGAAGAAGAAGAAGAAGAAGAAGAAGAAGAAGAAGAAGAAGAAGAAGAAGAAGAAGAAGAAGAAAAGAAGAAGAAGAAGAAGAAGAAGAACAAAGAAAGAACAAGAAGAACAAGAAGAAGAACGAAGAAGAACAAGAAAGAAAAGAAGAACAAGAAGAACAAGAAGAAGAAAAGAAGAAGAACAAGAAGAAGAAGAAGAAAAGAAGAAGAAAGAAGAAGAAGGAAGAAGGAAGAAGAAGAAGAAGAAGAAGAAGAAGAAGAAGAAGAAGAAAGAAGAAGAAGAAGAAGAAGAAGAAGAAGAAGAAGAAGAAGAAGAAGAAGAAGAAGAAGAAGAAGAAGAAGAAGAGAGAAGAAGAAAAAGAAGAAGAAGAAGAAGAAGAAGAAGAAGAAGAAGAGGAGGAGGAGGAGGAGGAGGAGGAGGAGGAGGAAGAAGAAGAAGAATGAAAGAATGCTCAGATGGTAATATAATATATTCTCTCACCCCCTACAATCAATTAGGTGCAAGGTCAGACCGTACAACAAACAGGTCTATTGATCTGGAAACTTTTCAGTCATTGCGTGTGGTCGACTTTTAGGGTCAATAGTAAGTTGTCGGTTTGTGACGGTCAAGCAGCGGTCAAGAAAGGAGCGTGTACTTTTAAACTTGTGATAGTTTTGATGAATTCGAACTATTAGGAATATTCTAGTGAGGAATCTCCAGATCGTGCTTATTCCAATGTATTTTGACATTGTTTTAAAAACAATATTTTGCTTGTAAGATTGTTACATAAGGTATCAATCGATTTATTTAACTCAATCGACGTGTACATATATGCAGGTCTGACATCCGAATCCATTTATGGGCCGAGTTTAACAATGTTGTAATGGACAATATTTTGCGGTATTTTTTTTTATTTCCATTACAACAATGAGCCCATAAGGAATTGGGTTATCAGGCCTGTAAATATGTGCACACCGAACTCAATCCTTCAAGTTGCAACTGTTATTATGGGATATTGGTGGTGATGACGTCTTTTAGCTATTTTCTGTTTGTACACAATACGCATCCTGAGGAGTTGGTAGGCCTGCTTCATCTCATTAACTCACTCAACCCTAACAACGACTATTTCCGTAGTTAACCCGGGTTACTTTTACCCCATGCCTATTTATTACATTTTTCTGAGACAAATTATAGGCGTAGTATCAAAGCTAGTGTTTTTAGTTTTTACATGTTAATGGTCGTTGAATAAAACTATCTATGTACATGCTCATTTTAAATACATTTTTTCCAATTTTGAAAAGTCGCAAAAATCTCTAGGATAGAGTGAGTTAAGCTTGCAAAACTCTTCTGCGCTTGTGGCTGTGTTTTTTTTTTTCTTCTTACTGTGACAGAATTTTCAAAAGCCTAAAATCCAAAACGTATGTTTGACTTAAAGATCTGAACAAGTGTGTATGAATGGGGCCAGACAAAGCAA
>NC_088360.1:141938304-141940804 GCF_034508935.2 Berghia stephanieae | reverse complement strand
CATTCGTCATGGCTTATTCTAAATGCAAAGTGTTGCTATGTACTATGGGGTCCCTTTTAAGTCCTTGCGCACAAATTATTGATATTGCGCGATATGAAAGCTCAACTTTGTTTATCTATATTAATTTATTCTGACCATGTGCCATTTCAAAAAAAGCAGCTTGATATGAAACTAGTCAACATACAAAAAAGTAGAAAACGGTAGGGGCTGCCTGAAGCCTGTGATCATGAAAATACTAACGAGATATTGAAAATGGAGAGGCTTCGTATGGGAACAATAAAGATAATGGACGTTTCGGATACAAACGCTTCGTCAGCACAACAAATAAACAAATAAACGTGGAAAACAAATAAAATTAAATGCAAAATAACTTGTATCGTCTGTACTCAATGGTGGTTGCACTCCACATTTATTTGTGTATTGTTGTGCTGACGAAGGGTTTGTACCCAAAATGTCCATTGTCTGTATTGTTCCTTTACGAAGCCTCTCCATTTTCACTCTCTCGTTAGTATGTTCACGATCACAGGCTTCAGGCAGCAACTACCGTTTTCTACTTTTTTGTATGTTGACTAGTTTCATATCAAGCTGCTTTTAGAAATGGCACATGGTCACAGTAAGTAACATAAATAAACAAATTTGAGCTTTCATATAGTCAGCATACAATAACATAGAGCCAACTGCATGTCGGATGACATGTCTTTCATCCTCTTTGTCCTGTTCCTCAGATCAAGCTCCAGGCCAGCAAAGGGCGGGTCCTACAAGAACTGGCCAAAGATTTCCAGAATGCCAATGGAAAATTGCTGGTTCTGATGGAGCTAGCCGACTGTGTATCAGCAGGTATTAATACACTACTACTTTTTTTTGTTTATGCGGCTATTTTTGTGCTGCTATGTGGTCTTGTCGTATGACACTCCTGGGTTCGAGCCTCGCGCTCGGCGCATAGTTGAGTCCTTGGAAAAGGCTCTTTACTCACTTTCTCTCACCGTACTCAGGTGTAAAATGATTACCTGGTCGTTAACAGCGTTGTCTTTGTCCGAAAAATTGTAATATCGCCTAACAGGCGGCATGTCCAGTCCTACATGTTAAATGTTGCTGTTGACCAGGGACGTCTTGTGAAGCGCTTTGAGCACATTTAGTGGATATTGCGCTATATAAAGCTCGATTTTATTTATTTTTATTTTTATTTATCATTTCCTTTAAGACGTAAGCATGCGTTGAAGCCCGATAAATTCAAGATCATGGTGTTTTACGAAGGTTGCTGATGTATTATAACGCTCATAAATGAACCAAGCAACAGGCTGAGTCAATTTTGAAAATATGATTACATCCTAATGTTATCGTCATCATCATCATCATCATCATCATCATCGTCATCATCATCATCATCATCATCATCATCATCATCATCATCATCTTCATCATCATCATCATCATCAGTATCAGCATCATCATCGTCATCATCATCATCATCATCATCATCATCATCATCATCATCATCATCATCATCATCATCATCATCATCACCATCATCATCATCATCATCATTATCATCATCATCATCATCATCATCATCATCAGCAGCAGCAGCAGCAGCAGCAGCAGCAGTAAGTTAAAGTGTTTTTAAACATTAATTTGCTTTTTGCTGTTTATGTGACAATGGTTTTTTTCTAGGATGCCAAATCTCCAGACTTCCATCGGAAACAGCTCAGGAGAATTCTAAATATCCACTACCCATCCAAAATAAGTAACACATCGATGTACATAAAATGCGAAGAAACACCGCTATCGACTCAAATTTCGGAAACAAGATGGAGATTATTTGGACATATTTTAATGGGAGACAGAAATATTTCAGCAAATAAGGCAATAGCGTTATTCTTTACATCAAGCGGACATAAAAAAAGACAAAGTCAGACCCACAACAAGCATATATGTGCGGCTATGTAGTCTAGTGGTATGACACTCGCTTTCGGATCGGAAGGTCCATGGTTCGAGCCTCGTGCTCGGCGCATAGTTGAGTCCTTGGAAAAGGCTCTTTACTCACATTCCCTCACCGCACTCAGGTGTAAAATGAGTACCTGGCCGTTAACAGCGATGTCTTTGTCCGAAAAATTGTAATATCGCCAAACAGGCGTCATGTTCCGTCCTACATGTTAAACGTTGCTGTTGACCAGGGACCCCTTGTAAAGCGCTTTGAGCATATTTAGTGGATATTGCGCTATATAAAGCTCAATTTTGTTTTAATAATTAATACACTACGATAAATAAAGACCTCCAGCGCCTAAATGACAACAAAAACTGAGATGGGAAATACATGAGACCCCTCGCAGCAACTTTCATCAATGGAAAGAACTCGCTCAACAAATCAGAGAAGCTGCCAAAGCGTCCCAGTACAAAGATTAGGAGGCACTCGGCAATAAGTCAAGTAAGTCAAACTACAGACTTGGAAGACCAGGATATATTTTGGAGCTTCACCCCCAGGCTTGTTGCTCTCCCGAGC
>NC_088360.1:141920804-141935804 GCF_034508935.2 Berghia stephanieae | reverse complement strand
GATACTTGACCTATCTACATCAACAAGCTGCCAAGCAAAAGTTGAAATATTCTGAGGAAATTGAAGATTTCTCTTTTTTTTAATTAGTTTCCTAAACAATGAATTTTTTCATTGTAAAATAGATAATATTCGGATTCGTATAACATTAACTAAAGGCGTCAAATAATAGTGGAAAGAGAGTTTTTTATTATAATCTTTTAGTAAACAATTGATATGTCATTCTATTTGAGGTCTTAGGTTTAATAAATTTGGCAAGTTGAGATTGACCAAATAAAGGCAATAGTATTTGTTTCAAGCATCAGGATCCCCGGACGTGTACTCATTTACAGGTCTGCTAACCTAAATTGTTATGGGTTCATTTTTGTAATAGAAATACTCTCATATCAACGCAAATTATCGTCCATTACAACGTTAAAACAAGCCCATAATTGTGTTCGATTATCAGACCTGAAAATATGTGCACGTCGGGTTCACCCCGGCATAATAATGTTTTAAGATTATTGATCTCCTTCACGAGGGTCGTGGAGCTGGAGTTATCCCGGTTTCTATTGCGTGAAAAGAACAGTAACAATTGCTTGCTATCCTTTTTTTTTTGATTGATAGGACCTTTCGCGAGATCTAACAGACCCTGATACTGGGTGGACAGTGGACAGGGGGGTCAGAAAAAATATCGTCTGCACCCGGGATCAATCTCGGTCCCTTTGCGTGTGAAACGAGTGCTCTTCTAACTGAACTATCGGGACCCCCATTATTGCAAATACGCGCGCGTCCGTAACAAGCGAATGCTACTGTACGTTAACTCTCTCCTTACCAGCTATTTGAAGTTTGTTTTGTTATTTTTAATTAGAAACTCTGGCAAAATGAAAAAAAGGTTTTGTCAATGTACGGTTTTACAATGAAGGGTGGTTTTCCAAAACTCCATATCTCCGTTTTTCCCATTATTGATGGGGGGGGGGGGGGCAATGAGGCCGTCGGTTATACTTACTTTTCTTCTATCTTTATTTATATTTTTTGCAAATTAACTTTCTTTTACGTCTAGGTTGACCCCGACTACCCTTTTCAATGCAATTATATTTTTAAAGAGATAACATTAAAGGAACACATAAACGATTAATCACTTCACGAATCTTTTTGTATATTAAATGCCCATTAAAACCAATATATTTCCCCTAAAATTTATCATTCGATCTATCATTTTATCATATATTTAAATTTCAAATTCACACAAAACTAGAGACATTCTTGTGCCAATTGATGCTTTTAAAAAATTGCGTTTCGTGTTATCTCATGGATGGAAAATCTCAAAAAGTAGAAAAATCGACTTAACGAGTTTTGGAAAACCAGCGTTCAATTGTATCCAGACAATACTTCCTGTCCGCCCACTGTATAGCCAATTATCAATTACGATTTATTTGATAATGTTATCATCGCCTAATCATCGTGTTATCATTTTGATGTCGTAAATAGACACGGCATATTGTCAATTTTACGTCATTGACAAACTCAATCATTGTAATGTTTACGTTTAAGTTGACGTCATTGAGAGTCTGGGTCATGGGTGTCTTATCTCTTACTCAGCTCTTTGTTAAGCCTTGGATGGTGAATCTTTGCAGGAAATGATAACTGAACTATATACAGGCTGTAACGTATTGGAACATTTCAAAGTTGTTCCGCACGCAAGCTGTCGACCTTGGCGCTTTATATTATATTATACTTTCGTTTCTACATTTCAAATCAAAATGCATGTTATAAATTATTTTTATATATTATAATATCATATTATTTTTGATTTGATCGGAAAACGAGAGAAGACAAAACGAAAGTAGATAACTGTCCACGGAACGCCTCTTGTAGAGGCTTTCAAAAATGCTAGGTGTACGCGTATCACCCTCTATTAAGATTGATGTAGTATCTCAATAATAAAGACCTCTATATTTTATCTCTGCTATCATGAATTAACATCGGACTTAAAATTTTTCTTATAATTTAAAATCCTTTTAATCCCTTCGTAAAAAATAATTTGATCGTGAGGCTATGTGGTCTAGTGGTATGACACTCGCTTTCGTATCGGAAGGTCCTGGGTTCGAGCCTCGCGCTCGGCGCATAGTTGAGTCCTTGGAAAAGACTCTTTACTCATATTCTCTCACCGTACTCAGGTGTAAAATGAGTACCTGGCCGTTAACAGCGTTGTCTTTGTCCGAAAAATTGTAATATCGCCTAACAGGCGTTATGTCCTATCCTACATGTTAAATGTTGCTGTTGACCAGGGACCCCTTGTAAAGCGCTTTGAGCACATTTAGTGGATTTTGCGTTATATAAAAGCTCAATTAAAAAAAAAAAATTAATGTCTGCTTTATCTTCACAAATCTGAAGTAATAAAGTTCCCCAGGCGAAAAACGGAAACAAACCTTGAAGGCAAGATGACACACACACACACACACACACACACACACACACACACACACACACACACACAAGTCTAAGCCATGTTGATCAATTAATATTAGAGAAAAACAACTTCCATAATGAACGGGACTTTTGGCTCTTGAGATCAGGGGTGGCCGTTGAAGCAATTGAGGCCGACATACTTACTTACTTTACTTAGATGCCTTTCGCGTCTCGACCGAAAGATCGGGTCGCCTTGGCTGTTTCCAGTATTTCCTGTGTGAGGTGTCTCCAATATTGCCGGTCCTCTGCTAGGGTTCTCAGATTTTCAAGGTCCCCTGCCGTTATGAGACTAATGCTTTGTCCAAGTGTTGTGAGGTTTTTGTTTAGGATCACGGGGAGTGTTGTGATCGGTCTTCCTCTGAAAAGGTTCCCGTGTTTTTGGAAGTTTTTGGAAGGCCGACATAAGTAAAATAAATACTCATGTCAATCTTTTTCCCAAAAAACTTTTCTAAAAGTGGGGTTTATTATTTTCAGGATATCTAAATCGTGTGAAAATAATAAGCAATCGAGATTCTATCTGACCCCATTGTCCAGCTGGTGTTGATAGGGTATCCGGGACTACTGTTAGATCTAATGTGTAGTACTTTGCCATAGCCAAACAGTAGCAAGCGACGTGTACATATATGCAGGTCTGACATCGGAACCCTCTTAAGGGCCTAATAATTAAACATTGTTGTTGTTCTTATTCAAGTACCAAGTCTGTGCCATAAATCGGTGATCATGGTACGCCATTCATCTATCTGATCAGATAACTTCAGAAAACTAATACTACTCTTCTCTTTCTTTGTCACCCAGCTGTTCAAACTATTCAAATATGCTTTTTTTGGTCTACCTTTACTTTGTTGTAATAGACAATAATTTGCGTCATTTTTTTTTTGAGATTTCCATTACAGCGATGAGCCCATAAGGAATTGGACTATCAGACCTGCAGATACTCGCACTTCGGTAACAAGCAAATGCTACTGTGCGTTAACTCTCTCCTTACCAGCTATTTTTAGAATTTTCCCCGAAAATTCACACCCACCCAGCCCAAAAATAGACTTTTCTTACTCAAACAAAAAAGTAACAAGTGAGTTCAACAACACAGTGTTAAGTATTTATAGCTGTAATCAACGCATTTCTTTAAATGTTGTGATGTACAAGATAAATCAGAATGAGAAAATTGTCGGTTACATCGTAACGAATGTGACGATTTTCTTATGGGTGGTAAGGAGGAAGTTAAACATTTCTGAATCAGTCTTATGCCTGTGAAGGACTACTTCATATATTATTATTTTTATTTCATGTTTCAGTGGAGAAATCGTTTTTGGCGTGAGTGAACGGATGGGATTGGGGACTTCCTTGGCAGCGTCCGTGGCATATTCCAAGAAAACTGCAAGACTTAGAGATCTTTTAGAAGTGAGTAACCACGTTAGCTAATTTGGCTTCAACAGTCATGACGTCACTTCCCTCGTAATGACGCATGGTTACTTAGTAGCTGGCTCTAAACTATTGGAACAATGGCGGACGCCCTTATGAAATATTTCTCCGACGAGCATAAAAGCGTATCAAGAGGGAAAAAAAAACATTTTAAATTTGATCATGTTTGACTTTTACATATTCTGATCACAAGACATATGAAAAGTTCTAGCCAGCATGAAGAATAAAAAGTACCGATTTTCTTTGTTTAGAACCAAGATGGCCACCGTTGCTGGGAGACGTGACATCAGACTATTAACTCCAATTTGTGATGTCCATTTATTTCATTATTTTCCATTTACTTTTTGTCTCAACCGTTATTGATTTAGTCAACAACTCACCTGCTCCGGCCAACAAAGCAATCAATCAATCAATGATCAATTAACTATTAAATAAATTAATGTGAGCATTTCCATAGCGCATTTTTATTGACCCAATCTCAGTGCGCTTCATTAGGCCTAATTTATTAATTTATATTTCCCCTATTACAACGCCTGTAAACTGCCCTCTTTATAGTGTTTGTCTCCAACAGCAGAGCACAGTAATGCCAGGTCCATTAAAATCGATGTATACATGACATTGATGATACCTAGAGGAAGCCATTAGAACTCCAATCTGGCCACTACCTTACTCTGACAAAACACATATATTATATTATTTTCATTTTGGCCAGAAAACGTTTACGTTAAATATCGATTATCTTTACTGTCGTTATATTGAAGAACACAGTACTTTGGTTAACATTGCATATAGGCTACTGTGGTTTTTTTTAAATCAACGGCAGTAATATTCAAATTACACTTTTTTTTGTTAAAAGTCTCAAATTTACAATTTTAGGAAGTCTCCGTTCTGAAAATTGTTTTTTTTTTTGGGTGGGGGGGGGGAAGAGGCGGAAGAGGTGGGAAGGGGGGGGGGGCAAGTTGAGGGTCATTTAACTCGAACTATGTTTGAGGTAAAAAAAAAATTTCTTGCCAAAAAAGAAAATAGACTGTATTTTGTCATAAAACAGTAGTAAATGGTTTTATGTCTGGATTTGTGACTAATACGGTAGGGATTTTAGAAAGTACAACATTAAGATAAGAATGTCTATCTATAATTGACTGTTTGACCAAACAGACCTACGTCTTGTGGTGCTTATAGCGCTTAATATTTAGTAATACTTTTATGTGATCTGAACCATATGAAATAGATATGTTAGTATTATGAGTTTCAAAAGAGGAGTAAGCAGAGGAGGAGGAGAAGAGGACAGGGGAGGAGGAGAAGGAGGAGTAGGAGGAAGGGGGGGGGGAGAATGAGGATTATGAGAAAGATAAGGTGATATACTTCATCAATCTTGAGAATGGATATAGAGGGAGACGGGAAGAGGAGGGGGGTGAGGAGTAGATTGGTATGGTCATAAACAGATTCTGTCTATGTTCCTACAATGGAGGCTTAGTCTTTTATATCCTACGATGTTTATATTTTAAGATGTTTCACGTTAAGACATCTATGTTGGCTTTATTTCGATATGTCTATAAAGAAATTCCCAATAGCAAATGCATCCCTCAGCAATCTGGAAACCTTCTAACACGGTCTCCAATAATCATAAAATAAAAAATAAAAATAAAAATCTCTTTATTCATCCCATAGGGGAAATTTGTCTCTAGGGTCTATTCCAAGGGAAGACTGGAATAACCCAGGCGTCAGCCGCAGTGCAGCGCCGCAAATTGAGCTAGGGCGAGGTGACTTGCTCAAGGCCACACAGCGCAGCGGCGTGTGATTGAACTCAATACCTTTCGGGTATGAAGCAAAGACCGTACCACTGAGCCACGTTGTCCCCTAAATAAATAAGGTGCATGCTTGTGCGGTATTGTGATCTACTTGTATGATACCGACTGATGTCCAATAATTATGTGTTTGAGTCACATTCTCTCATCGTATTCAAGTAATACTGTGTTCTCGACCGGTAACAATGTTGTTTCTGTCGAAAAAAAAAGATGTAATAATACCTTACCGGCTTCCTGTCATGTTCTAAATTATTTAGTGTTGCTGTTTGCTTGAGACACCTTGTAAAGGACCCTGAGCACATTCAGTTTATATATATATATATATATATATATATATATATATATATATATATATATATATATATATATATATATATGTAGTCCACATTTTTAAAGGTATGTTGTTTTGTTTCTAAGGAAGAAATTTTGCTAATGTGTCTTGCATAAATAATCCGTACAAATCACGTTTGTTTCCACAGAGCAAGCGCAATGCAGATGGTCTAAGCGTGAATGACAACAAGGCTCAGAGTGTTCTGGGGCTCCCTATACTTGACGACAAAGATTCTTGCCTAGGTAAGTCTCTATAGATAGTATGTGCTTGGCTGAGACACTCATCCGGAAGTAAAACGGACCAACACACAGCACTATGTGTAACCATGAACGTTTTTTGTCTGGTTAATACAGTTTAGTGAGATTTACTCATACACGCGGATGGCAAAATGCAATAACAAAGACCTTCGTGACGTCAACTTCGTATCGTGTCTATTGTCCTCAAACGCCTCACAATGGTATTCTGTCGGAGTGGATCTTATCAAAAAGGGAATGGAAACTTAAAATGATCAGAAGCTTTTTTTTAAAAAAATTCGCTCTTTTCTTTCAGACCTCTCTGTCTACTCGGCATTGAGTTTTTACATAACCATAGTCTTCATCACAGTCTTAACCACTCGGCCACTTCGCCCCCGGGGTCGAGCCCCGCTTCAGGCACTTTCGTTTTTTTCCTTGAGCAAGATTATTAACCTCCAATTTGCTCACTTGGAAAACATGGGCGATTCCTGTTGACATCAGACATCTTGTTTGATGAGTTATCTATATTCCTTCGTGGAGTGCCTATGATATGGAGTGCTTATGATATCTTGGCGCAAAAGGCATATTTTTTTAATAGTCTTCATTGATATGGGGCTCTGCACTACTCTGCAGGAGGAAGAAGCGCTTGCACTTCAAAATGTCTTTTTAATTATCTATATACCTACTTTTAAATAGAGGTGAGTCTCAGTGAATATTTTTTGGAGATATTCATTCGTTCTGAAGCTTCAATGGCGTTAAGAGAAAGCCCCACATATTTTGAATCGAACTTTTGAAAACTATGTTCACACGCCTTGTGATTCTTGTCACACATCTGGTCACTGACAACAGGCAGTGTTGCTTGACTTAGTAACTACCTAGCAAAATAGGTGATACCTTTAGCTTTGAAGGCATATTGTATTCCTACTTCATAATTCTATTCTATTATTTTCGTCTTTCAGGTGTTATCGAGTTTTACAGGTACACAAAAAATAGTTGCTTTTCGAAAGAAGAAGAAGAGGTAAGGGATTGTTACAATCGTCTATTTTTTTATCTTTCAATCTTGATTCATTGTAAATGTGGACAGAGCTATTTGCTTTTAATCTTCCAACATTCCGTCAATTAATCATAGTTTAATCACTTAAAGTCTACAGAAATTATATTATTTCAGTCTTTGTCATTCAAAAATAGCGAGATAGACCTATCTAGTACCTGACATCAAGCGAATTAATTTTGTTTTGTTCTATGGGAGAACAAGATATCTCTTATTTCAAATAACATGAGGTAGTGTTCATATAAAATATGTACAATTATTGATATGAGAAAGGGGTCAATTGAATTAATAATGCATACCTGAGTTGCTAAATAGATTTCGGGTATTTCCGTTGTTTGTTTGTATTAATTTTTTTGTTTTGTTTTTGTTAATTTTTTTCATTGGTTGGTTTAGGATTTTTTGCTCGTTTAATTAATATTGGGGGGGGGGGTATTCTTTTTTTTTTTTTTGTACATGAGGATGTTTTGTTTTTTGTTTATTTGTTTGTTTGTTTCCATTGTATTGCTCATTTTAGTTCATCTACACGCGAAAGAGCCCAAGATTGTTATATCATTTGATAGAAGCATTCTCGTCCAACTTTCCACTCCCCCTTGAAAATAAATAAATATTCAAATATAAGGTCTTCGTGAAACCTCCATCTTATATAATAATTGTTTATTCACTAATGTTATCACAAAATGAGTTCCCTACCCCTTAACCTTACTGTCGTTGACCCGCCAGGTGGCAGTGTTACTATTACAGTGGTATGACATGTTGCTGGATTACGTAGAGGTATTTGGACTCCGTTTGGTTTTCAACATGCATAATATTATATCTAATAAGATTAACAATAGCTTTTTTTTTACTTGCTGTGGACCATATTTTTTCATCTAACCCATTCCATTTTACTGCCCTTAACAAACCCCATGTAACCAAAATGTCATTCTTTGACTTTGAATCAATTTATTAGTTATAAATACACCTGTCTGTAATATTAATAGCTTTATAACGATCTGTTTACTATAAGTTATTTAACCCATTACATGCCTCTAACCCAAAATTCCCATGTAACCACAGTAATATCATTCTCGATCTGACGAGATAATTTAAATCAATTTATAACATGCCCTAATTAATATTATCGAGTAGGTACTCTAGTATCTGCAAGTACCCAACAACACCCATATATATATATATATATATATATATATATATATATATATATATATATATATATATATAAAAACAAAAACCATGAAATAATAGGGCTCAACTTTTTGATAACAGGGGCTATTTATGAAATATTTCAAGTATAATTATGATCCACTTCTACAATAATGTTTCGAGATTCGCTCTCATCAGGAAGTGAAAGTGAAAGTAGATTAGATAATCTACTTTCACTTTCACTTCCTGGTGAGAGCGAATGCTCGAAACAATATTGTAGAAGTTGATCATAATGAACTTGAAATATTATATATATATATATATATATATATATATATATATATATATATATATATATATATGGGTGTTTGTGAGTACTTGTAGTTACATATATGTGTGTGTGTGTGTGTGTGTATGTGTGTGTGTGTAAACAATAATAATAAACTGATTCAAATTATCTCGTCAAAGCAGGAATGATAGATGCCATCGATGGCTTTATAAGGATCTGTCTACAAAAAGCCACTTAAACCATTAGTTACCACCAACCCAAAAATCCCATGTAATCACGGTATCATCATTCTCGTTACGTGGAGATAATTTTAATCAATTATCTATTAGTCATTAACACATCTATTTATATAACACAACGTTTTAACCTATAACATGGCATTAATCAAAAGTCCCATATAACCACTGTAATATCATTCTCCCTGTGTTGAGATAATCTGAATCAATGTATTATTTATTAACCCAAATATATGTGTCATCGATGGCTTTATAATATTCTGTTACCATAAACCATTTAACCCTCTCCTTACCAACTATAGGAAAATCGTCACATTCGTTACGATACAACCGACAATTTTCTCATTCTGATTTCTCTTGTACATCACAAAATTTAAAGAAATGCGTTGATTACAGCTATAAATACTAAACACTGTATTGTAGAGCTCACTTGTTCCTTTTTTGCTTGAGTAAGAAAAGTCCTATTTTTGTGTTGGGTGGGTGTGAATTTTCGGAGGAAATTCTAAAAATAGCTGGTAGGGAGAAAGTTTACCCATAATATAATGTGCGGCTAATGGTCTTGTGGTATGACACTCACCTTCGAATCGAAAGGTCTTGTGCTCGGGTCTTAAAGACTCGAATTATATAGCAATAACCGAAATGTCCATGTATTCACAATGATAATTATTATATTTATTACTGGGGGGGGGGGTAATTTGGATTCATTCAGTTCTCAATACATCGATCAAATAACACAAATTCTTTCTATGGTGTTTCTTTTTTATTTTTTTATTTATTCATTCAATTATAAATAGTGTGGAATGTTGTGAAACAGAAACACGAATATAATATGCAATATACTAATGTTGTGCTTGTGTGTATTATAACATGTGTTATAATTATATTATCTATATCACAATTCATGAACTTAGATCCCATGTCACCAAATATTCATTTTGTTAAAGTACCTTTACTATGGTCATACATTGTTTAATATCAAGAGGACCGATGTTTTAACTCACTCAACCCTAACGCCGACTATAGCCGTAGTTTACCCAGGTTACTTTTACCCCATGCCTATTAATTACATTTTTCTGAAACAAATTATAGGCGTAGTATCAAAGCTAATGTTTTACAGTTTTTACATGTTAATGGTAGTTGAATAAAACTATCTATGGACATGCTCATTTTTAATACATTTTTTCCAATTTTGAAAATTAGCAAAATCTCTAGGATTGAGTGAGCTAAATCTGTATTGATTGTTTTTCATATCTTACATTATATAACCAGTTAATTGCACTACTCTGGAAAGACAGGTGTTTAAAATCCTGGCCAGAAAACTCGGCCTTCAAATATCGATCGATTTAAATTACCCCCCCATCTTGGCAAACACGTCCAAACCTGGGACCTGGCGAGCCTTCCATCAATTCCCAGGTTTGATAGTTTTTTGGGTTTGTTTTTGTTTTGTTCCAATTAAATTGGAACCATTATTTTGACATCACACTAGTGTACCCTATCGACTAATCTATTGATTGACTTGAAGTATTTTTAAAATCAATCAATCACTCTCCTGCCAGGTAATTTTGTTGCTATTTACTCTGGGAAGTGAGTCATTCTTCAAATCTATTGTGCAAGTGAGTTCAAATGAACTGCATGGTCCCAACGTTTCAAGTGCATCAATGTCTTCTGTTCATTTGTTTGTTTTGTAGTTGAATATCTCTATTCTTGAAAAATGAACAGAGAGGGTTTAAATATTGACATTGAGCAAGAAACGTAACTCTTGCTCACTTAAGAGACACACAGCGGCGAATGCCTATTTCAGTCATTCCTCCCAAGAACCCCTTGGTGAAAACTTTTCCCATGGAATGAATAAAGGGAATTTTATGTTATTCTTCTTTAAACATATTGTACATGTTAAAAGAAATTTTTGAATAATAATAATAATAATAATAATAATAATAATAATAATAATAATAATAATAATAATAATAATAATAATAATAATAATAATAATAATAATAATAATAATATAATAATAATAATAATATAATAATAATAATAATAATAATAATAATAATAATAATAATAATAATAATAATAATAATAATAATAATAATAATAATAATAATAATAATAATAATAATAATAATAATAATAATAAAGTTAAAAACCAATTTATATGATAATATGGAATGAGATATGAATGAAAAGCTATAAATTAGTGATTACCTGATTGTCGTTGTTTGATATTTCATTGGCTGGGTCTAATCTTGAATTGCTTAAATCCTCGTATATTCCCGTTCCTGCATTTTGTGTCTTTACACTCTAGCTTTGCTTGGAATGTTTTACACGTAGCTGGTACTCCTTGGCCTATATCATTAACCCCTCCTGTCACCAACTATAGCTAAGTTAATACATTCATTACGACAAAACCAACATTTCTCTTATTTAGATTTATTTTATTAATCCAAAATTTGGAGATAATTTTTGTTATAGCCAGTAGAGCTTAAAACTATTGCCGAAATTATTTTTTCTGAACAACACTGTGATTACTTTTTTTTCTCTTGAGTAAAGTAAAGAAAATCTATCTATTCTTTTTGGTTGTAATGTTTCAAGAAAAGTCGTGAACTTGGCTGGTAAGAAGAGAGAGTTAAAAGTCTATATTGATCACTAAGTGATCTTGTATAAACGCCGTTTGAATACTTCAGTGATGCTTTACAGGTTGGCTAATAATAAAAGATTCTTACACTCTTGCTTTTTGGAATTCATAACGTGTTCCCAACCACTGCACGAGCTTGCAAGTGCGCGTTGGGAACAAAGTTCGAATTTTAAAACGCAAGAGTGTAAAAAATATTTTATTCTACCCCTCAATCAATTTCGATTTCGTCATCTCTGAGTAAAAGACATCTTCAGAAATATTTAAATAACAGACGTCTACTTCTTTTGAAAGAATCTGATTTTTAGTGAAATTTACGCTTGATAATCTGACTTCACAAAGTAGTACTGTAAACATGATATCATTACGCGTTACTATTTAGGGAGAGGGGTGGAATAATAAAGGATTCCTAATCTTTCACTCGAATGTATGCACAGGAATATGGTTCGAACCGCGTAGAGTCGAGGATGGGAGAAAGGTTTCTGACCTCTTCGGGCCTTCTTTCTTAGTTATTGTGCATATCGGTCAATGCTAATAATTATGCTGGCAACTCATGAAGCCCTACAGAAATGAAAATACTTTAATGTTCCATGGACCTAATTGGAAAACACACCCCTATCTGTCATGTTATATATTTGTATCTTAAATAATAAATATTCATAAATAACAAATGATTTGTCTTCTTTGTTTTCTTAAATTCTTTCGCTTTTCTATTTAAATGTCAAATGTCAATGATGATTTATTGACAACGTTCAAAATCCATTTTACGAGACTAAAAACGTTGAGAATCTATGCCAATGTTTACTATAAAAAGAAACTGTGATAAAATCTCCAAATTTAGTCTGTTTATTTCACGGTCCATTACCTCATCCCCTCGTCGTAATCCCTGTATGATTTTTAAAGTGATTAAGTCTAATCAAGTAGTGCAAACTGATTTAAATTATTAAGATTTCAATACATTTATGTTGCTTTCCTTTCATGGAAGTCAATTCCACGAGAATGATCCTGTTTCCTGTTCGTCCATTTCCTGTTTTACTTATCATTTTCCGTTTCTAATTTTTAATGACATGACTCTAAATGATTAAATCGAAAACCTAGAGGACAAAGTGATTATGTAACCCCATACCCAACGTGCACATACGCATGTCTGACATCCAAAAGAAATTATAGGCTTGATTTAACATTGTTGGAATGGATAATTTTTTTTTCCGTTGGTTTGAGAGTATTTTCATTCCAACAATCTAATCCAATCCAACCAAAATTAGTTGTAGCTTCGTGTGATGAAGATGGACGCAAGGTTCATCTTCACAACGCCACTATCACATTATCTCATTCGTATGTAGTGTTTCATTTACATTGTTTTGTTAATAAAGGGGAAACCCGAAACGTCCACACTATCGGTTTTCGTTTATTAAATTGAAGTTTATATTCAATTTCACATTGTTATTTATTTCTTCGAGCTTTGAGCAGCAACATTTAATTATATAAACCACTACAAAACAAAGCAGAAAGACGCCCATTGAAGTCGGGATGATTTTAGGGGATTATTTTTCCTTGTATCTTTCCTCTATTAATTTGATAAATTAGGATTGGTAATCAGGAGATCTGAGGTTCGATCCCCAGTCGGGCAAGCTAAATTTTTTTTGATGATTTTTATTTTCTTGTACTTTTCTCTCTGAAATTGTCGGGCACTGATTCATACACAGTTTTCTTTTTTAGATTTTTGCAGTAATTCTTTGCGCATCGTGCAAAATCGTGCATTGTGTTTCTTGAGGCATGTTTACGTCTATTATCTTCATAAACTCACTTCCGGTAGCTAGAGGTATCTAAATGAGAGAATTTAAAAAATGGTCCCTGTCGATGCTGGATCGATAGATAAACAAAAGATGATAAATTTTCATTTCCTTTAGTCTGATGGGCTAATTTGAGATGATAAATCTCAGATACCATGGGGATCTTAGGCTACAGCGATGGAACACCAGGAATCTATTCCGTGGGATAGATTTTCGTACATCTGACCACCGCTACTGTATTTCTGTTCTACTGAATCGTAAGGTTGATCGTCTGCCGACATTCATAAGCGAATTAATGCATATTATGGGATGTGTACAGGTGACGATAATTAATTATGCATGATAATTATGTGACCCACAGTCTCAAACTGGTAATATGTCGCGGGAAATGATGGGTTAAGCTTAAATTACCTAAAATGCTGGTATACGGTCTTGTGGTTGACACTCAAAAAAAGTATCGGAAGGTCCTGGGTTCGAGTCTTGCTCGGCGCATCGTTGAGTCCTTGGAAAAGTCTCTTTACTCACATTCTTTCACTTAACTCGGGTGAATATATATATTATAAATTATACATTATATATCAATATATATATATTGCCCCACGTTTGATATTATTTACGATAAATTTGATTTGAGATTTTTTATTCATCCCCATAATAACACCATTTTGAGACGACAGGTCACGTATAATATTCCATATGTTTTATTTCTTCCAATTTTTGTGACAAAGAGTTATCGCTTAATCTCTATAGGGTGTGAAAATAGACACGTCAGTATTTACATATTCAATTCTTATCTTGATTTATGCGCATATCGCGTTTTATTTGGTTTTTAATATAAATAAATGTTAGATAAACGATACCGTTAAGGTGTTTGAAAATACTCTTCCAATTGATTTTATCTGTTATCAGGCTATTGATTAAGATTAATCTTATTATTTCAACGTAAAGAAAACCACAAACACGGCTATTGTAACGAGTTTAGTGTTAATAGTAATGTTGTCATTTGGTTAGTAATAGATCTATTGTAACGATCTCAGAGAAAATTGCTCAGGAGTCATGCTATAATGCAATAGACATCTCTATTCGTTTTTTTTTTTGGGTTTTTTTTTTTTGTTTTTTTTTTTGCTTGATCGATAAACATTGATTCATGTATGTTGGTTAAATACATTGATTATTAGTTTAATTGAATTGCCAGATATTGTAAAGCGCCAATTTGGCATTGTTTTATAGGTGACGATGATGATGATGATGATGATGATGATGATGATGATGATGATAATGATGTTGACGATGATGTTGTTATTATTATTATTATTATTATTATTATTATTATTATTATTATTATTATTATTATTATTATTATTATTATTATTATTATTACTATTATTATTATCATCATCATCATCATCATCATCATCATCATATATTATATTATATTATTATATATTATTATTATATTATTATTATTATTATTATTATTATTATCATCGCCATCGTCATCATCATCACCTTTGTTATTATAACAATAATAATAATAATAATAATAATAATAATAATAATAATAATAATAATAATAATAATAATGATGATAATAATAATAATAATAATGATAATAAT
>NC_088360.1:141903304-141915804 GCF_034508935.2 Berghia stephanieae | reverse complement strand
CTCGTGGCTCTGATAAAGGCTCATTCTGATACAGAAAACTGTTGAACAGAGGGATGATTGAGCGAGGACAGAGCGAGAGGAGAAAAAATGGAGAGAAATTCGGAGTTGGAGAGAAAGAGAGATAGAGAATGATCAGAGAAAAGTTGTGAACGAGAAGAAAAATAGAAGGGGAGGGGAAGAGAGAGAGAGAGAGAGAGAGAGAGAGAGAGAGAGAGAGAGGGAGAGAGAGAGAGAGAGGAAATATGAGAGAGAGAGGGGGGAGAGGGAGAGAGATTGAGAGAGAATAAGAGAGAGACAAGAGAGACAAAGAGAGAGAAAATAAGAGAGAGAGAGAGAGAGAGGGGGGAGAGGTAGAGTGAGAGAGAATAAGAGAGAGAGACAAAGAGAGAGAAAATGAGAGAGAGAGAGGGAGGGAGAGAGAAAGTGAGAGAGAATAAGAGAGAGGGAGAGAGAGAGACAAAGAGAGAGAGAGGGAGAGAGACAAAGAGAGAGAGAGGGGGGAGGGAGAGAGAAAGTGAGAGAGAATAAGAGAGAGAGAGAGACAAAGAGAGAGAAAATAAGAGAGAGAGAGAGAAAGAGAGAGAGAGAGAGAGAGAGAGAGAGAGAGAGAAGCATACAGGGATGATGATGGTTAAAGAGAAGATATTATTTAAAACGTACAGATAGATTTAAGGTGCTGCAGCCCATAAATGAAAACAATATCTGTCTGCACTTTGAACTGCTCTATAGACCTAAGAATAGAAAAATCACTATTCGCTTAAATTTTACCATTCCGCAGATGAGAGCCAATCTATAAATGATAGGTTTAGACAAAACCATTATATTATAATAAGCGTTTTGAGGTTTCGACGAAAGGCGTTATAGAAATGTTATTATTATTATTATTATTATTATTATTATTATTATTATTATTATTATTATTATTATTATTATTATTATTATTATTATTATTATTGTAATTATTATTATTATTATTATTATTATTATTATTATTATTATTATTATTATTATTATTATTATTATTATTATTATTATTATTATTATTATTATTATTATTATTATTATTATTATTATTATTATTATTATTATTATTATTATATTATAATTATTATTATTATATATTATTATTATTATTATTATTATTATTATATTATTATATTATTATTATTATTATTATTATTATTATTATTATTATTATTATTATTATTATTATGCATTGTAAAAGTTTCCAAATTTTGAAAAGCCTCACACCGTTTGTTTAATAACATTAACAAAGACAATGTTAAAAGTTCCCTCGTAACATTTCATGGTCGGACGAATGGTCAAGAATAAATGAAAAGCGAATATGGGTTTGCCCAGTTTTTTAACGCTCATTCTATTCTACTTTTATTAAATTTTATAGTTGACACTCCCTTGCATGCCAAGTCACACAAATTGATACGACTGTACAATGCAATATTTCCCCTCAGCTTTCGTTTTTTATGTTGTGACCAAAAAAAAAAAATATTGTTTTCTCTCTCATGAAAATTACACACCAGAAGCCCATTAACGTTTCAGATTCGTTTTCGCTCCTCAGTTGTTGTCTTTGCTTTGTTTTATTTTTTAAAGTTAATTTTTTTAATGTTTTTCTTTTTTGTTTTTTGTTTTGTTTGTTATCTATATTTTAGCATTTATTCTGAACGTTTAAACTTTAAAACATCTACATCTCGAAAGGCGTTCAAACACAGTCTCTCAAATCTAAAATTTTAGCCTAAATCTACCATGTTTTATCAAACTTGAATTGATGCAGAACTCAAACCAGCCATAATTTGAATCACATATTTCATTCACACTGCTATGTTTTAGATATTATAGTTTGCATTACGTCATTTTCATTGAATCACGATAATTATAACATTGCTTTCTTTGCTTTTTAATGAATCGCTTATTAGGGTTATGGCTTATCATAGATGTAAGATGGTGCTTTATGATGAAGACTTCAACTTTCACAGATAACCAAATGAAACTCTAAGAGTCTTTCTACAATGTTTCTTCTTTAGTCAAGGGTGCTATCATAATTCACACATCAGGTTTATTGAAACAATATGGGATAGTAAACTAATTATAAAGTAATAAAGAAAAACCGAACATCATCAAACAAATTTCGAATAGCGAACTTATTGGCTTACCTTTCATTGGCAAACACCGAAAACCAAAACAAGTAAAACTTGGACTTAAATTTTTCCAATAAAAATTTCCTAAGCGAGACGAAATATCAAGGGAAACACCGACTTAAAGAAACAATAGAAATGTTTCCTTGAGCCTCCTAGCTATTCTGGGGATGTAAAAATAATAACTTGTGTTAAAGAGAAACTGTAAATAAATGCTTTGACAAAAATCTGTTCACGAAATATACTTGTTCTATTTCAGTTAATTCTTCTGAAATAAAGAGTCTAAATTTCTTTGAGCATAGCATGTGTTTCCGTTGTAACAATTAATTTGATGTTATTAGTGGTTGTTCCACATTTGGTTGGACACGCCATAAAATGCTATATCACACTAAAAACGGTTTTGATGGTGAATTATTACTTTGAAAACATGGTTTACGTCTTTTGGTTTTTGTTTTCCACGAGGGAAGGGTTTCTCTCCCATAATATTATCGATGTATAATTTTTTTACACTCAAAGCCATTCAAATTTACATTGCATATAGATAGTATGCAGATGACGTCACTCAGGCCTTTGTTATTGTTTTTGCCATCCGCGTTTGTGAGTTGTTCTCACTAAACTGTATTAACCAGACTATAAAAGTTCATGGTTACACAGAGTTTGTGTGTTGGTCCGTTATACTTCCGGATGGCAATGTTGTGAACTCCTTGGCCAAGCGCATTCTATCTATACTTCCAGTTTTACTTGGCGATATGTCAAGCAACCTTGCGGATCTTTGAGCTTCACAACAACAAAAATGTTAATGAAAAACACTTCTGCAAATAATCCAATCAGAAGCTTTCGACATTGCTTTCAAGAAAAGAGTAACACTCATTCGCATAGAACTAATGACTAACTCGATCATTAAAATAATTTCATGATTCTGATGGACACGCTAAAAAATGTGTTTATTCCGTCCAAAACGTCAGCAGAATCTACGTCAATCGTTTATTGATCTCATCAATTCATTGATTTCAAGGGGGAATCACTATTTCCAATCATTATTTTTTTCCACCACAATGACCACCGTCTTTCTAGAGCTTTACTCAGACCCTGGTGCATGCAGATAGAGCCTCGCTCTTCCTCGTCGACTACAAAACCAGGGAGTTGTACGCACGTATATTCGACGTAGGTGTGCGCACAGCGGGCGACATAGACGGTACATCCAGCAAACAGAATATGGAGATGGAGGAATCAGTCCATGGTCGCGAGTATGACGAAATAAGGTGGCCTGATCAATTTATTTTTTACATCTCTGATTATTTGAGTTGGTTTTCTATCACCTGTTGCTATTTCACCATAATAATCTTTGATTGTTTCCCGAGTGTTCTTTTCATATTTCCCTTATTAACTACTGTTGATATTAATCTACGCTAGTCCTGTGTTACTTTTATAACAATTGAGCCTAACAACACATTTTTAGCAGCATAATTCAATAGAACGTAACCGTTAGATTGAAAGATCATACCGTACTCTCTTATATATTGTTAATCATTTTCTAATAAACAAAATGAATTGACCATTCATTTTCCTTTGGTTTAACTTGTTCATCCATTGAGAGAAGGGGATCACAATAGATTTTGTTTTAGCTAGTAAATGTATATTTAAAATACCCTTTAAAGAATTCCAGAAGAATATATTTTTTTAAATTTAACATTTGTGCGACAATCAAAAACATCAGTTGAACTTTTACCCACATTTCTCTCCTCTGTGATCTTTACCAAAAAGCAATCGAGTCAAATGCTAAGTTTGCCTTTGGCCAGCGCACTTCCTTTCCATATAACCAACCCCTCTTTAAGATAAGATACATACCATATACTTTATTCTTCTTTTATGAAAATGTTAACAATTTAGTATCACGACGGTGTACAATAAGACCATTCATTATCCTGGCCATTTATTCAATCATTCATTTATTTATTCAATATGTTTTAAAACACATATCTAATCAACAAGCATCCTTAGGTGATACATTTGGAACTAAATACATTTCTTGATACAGTAATTAAAGAATCAAACTTTTATTCTTGGCTCATTTCGACCAGCTCGGCCTTACATCAAATACTTTCAAAGTATATAATATTTTATTTTTCTAATTTATTTAAAAATCAAATGTAGTTCGGTCGTCAAATTTAATAAGGTTTCTACATAACGAAGAGGAAGAACAATAAGTAGTAGTAGTAGTAGTAGTAGTAGTAGTAGTAGTAGTAGTAGTAGTAGTAGTAGTAGTAGTAGTAGTAGTAGTAGTAGTAGTTGTAGTAGTAGAAGTAGTAGTAGTAGTAGTAGTAGTAGTAGTAGTAGTAGTAGTAGTAGTAGTAGTAGTAGTAGTAGTAGAAGAAGAAGAAGAAGAAGAAGAAGAAGAAGAAGAAGAAGAAGTGGAAGAATCTAAATCATTTGTCAGTTTTGTACTTCCTATCACAGTACTACATTGGATATCATAAGCAAAACAAAAAATCACACGGAGTTATAAAGAATTTCAGTGTTTAAAATTATATGAATTTTCATTTTGCTACTTTTGAACGAAGTAATAGAAACTATAACCCTTTGAAATACTTAGTTTGTAATTAAATCGCGGATATTCTAGTTTGGGCGTTAGTTTAGTCTTTAGGTCTCTGGCCTCCACTACAAATTTGTTTTGGCTAGCTGCGTGTTGCTCAGTATAAGAATTTCAGCCTACCCAGTTTGTCTAAACAGAATCTGGAGGCGACACAATCTTGTCGAATAATCTGTAACCCAGTCTCAGGTTTAAGACATTTATTTTTACAATCTGTAGGCCATGCATCGGTATTTGAAGTAAGAACAGGGTGTTTTGTCAGTATAATGCAGTATTGCTGTTATATCGTGGTTGTTGATATGCACATTTTTGTTTTTGCTTTGTTGATTTATTTATTCCGCTTTGCCCGTTTTGATTTCATTTTCTTTTTTTTTTTTTTTTGTTTGTGTTGGGTTGTTTGTTTGTTTTTAGTGGGAATTGTTGGGAAAATATTTTTGTTAATATTAATCGAGACTATAATATTTAAATTCCCAATCAGAGGCAATCGCCTTTTTTTCAATAACTGGAATGATCTTCTGCGTGATGCCAAGGGAATCTTTGACAAATCCGAGCAGATTCTATTTTATTCGATATAACGAATGGCGAAGCAATTTTATAATTTTACAAAACTCGGCGTACCTTTTCTCTGCCTTTTTTGCTCAGCCATAATTATCCCCCTTGAGTTATATCTTTTTTCGGTATTATCCATCTATTTTGAGAATGGTTTGTGGTGGGGGTTTAGTTTGTTTTCGGGAGGGGTGGGGGGGGGGGGGTTCCGATCTTTGGTCTATTAATCTTATCTTGGATCCAGCATAAATTTTGATGCCATCCCAACTCTTGAAAGTAACAAAATGTTTTGAATAATATATTTTGAAAGGTTTTGTCAGAAATCATCAGATTATCAACCATGTACGCATTAATAAACGCACGCCTTTCTGTGAACTAATTATTGTGCACGCTTGTTTGTTGTACACCATTTGTATTATCTAATGTTATGCATTCTAATAATGTTTCTATATACTAACTCCGATATTTCCTTACTGGCTTGCATCTTTCCCGACAATTATAGTCGAATTCTTATTCATTTCCAGCATCTAAAAAGCCTTTTCGACATCTCTCTGTTATTTCAATCTTTTATTTCTTGATATCAAATAATCTCCGATCATGCAATTGTACCAACTGCCGTTGTCGTAGGACTTTATATCATCGTTTTAAATGGCTTTATAATGTTTGATTCTACTTACTTTCCTTCACACCAGGGGAGTTTCTAATCGATCTGTTTGTTTCATATATTATATTTTCATTTCAATCCATTTCCTCCAATACCCGATTCTAACTTTTCACCAAAGGGTACGTCTTCAAGGGAACGGTATATCTCAAAATCAATTAATTAATTTAATTTAATTCCCTTTATTCATCCCATAGGGGAAATTTTTCTCAAGGGAAGACTGGATTAAACCAGGCGTCAGCCGAAGTGCGGCGCCGCAAATTGAGCTAGGGCGAGGTGACTTGCTCAAGGTCACACAGCACAGCGTACCTCCGGGTACGAAGCAAAGATGGCACCGCTGAGCCATGTTGCCCCCTTAGCCGCAATGCCCAGAGTCAATTTGTCCTAATCGCAAAATCCTTTTCAAACCTTCTATTATTATCTGCATTGAGCAGCAATTTAAGTCCCGTATTACATATTTTAATCTTAAAGTTATAGAATAAACGATAAAAACAGTAGTCCTTCAGATTTTAGGCCTATGGAGCCAGGCTTTATCCCGGTCTCTAGAGCGTAAAAAGGACAATGGCAATTGCTTTCTACCTCCTCGATAGGACGCTGATCTTTTACAATAAACGATAGGAGGAGACATTATAATCAAACTTGATTTTCTTAGGACGCATCAAATAGCATCGACCCACACAATTATTCAACTACTCAACGATCTTATGAAAACAGAATGAGGAATCGATACTTTTTAGATCTCATTATAATTCTAAGTATTGAATAATTGAAACACATTCTTCCTAAGTATCAAATTAAGAAATTAAGGAGCAGGAACCGGTGTAAGATAAAGAACTGAACAAGTGTGTATGAAAGGTGCCAGACAAAGCAAGAAAGAAAAATACAAGAAAAAAAACTTCCCAAAACATCAGTCGAGGATCGGTTCAGTTTTTTATTCTTCCTAAGAAGACGTATCCTAAAATTTCCCTTTCTTGTGTGTTTGTGTGTGTGTGTGTGTGTGTGTGTATGTGTGTATTTTTTCCCTCTATACTTAACATAACTTTATCATGATTTCCACTTCCTTGGCATAGAATTTTGCCAAAGCCCTCGTGGATGCCGATCGGGCTTCCCTCTTCTTGCTGGACACCAGATCCAATGAACTCTACGCCCGGATCTTCGACGACGGTAACTCTCTAGAAGAGGTCTGTGCGGAGCACGACCACCTCCACCACGAAGAAGACATCGGGAGCGGTGGAGAAGGCTCTTCGGAATATTTGGACGTGGAGTCCCGGAAAAAACGAGAGGGGTGGAAGAAAAAGGCGGAGAAGCTGCAGAAGGACATCAGGTTTGATCCTTTACGCTTAGCTTGCTTCGCGAAGGTTGCCGCTGCCCGCCATGTTTTACCCAGCATGCTCTGCTTCAATTTTTTTTATCCAAGAATGTCTATACAGACGTTGGCTTCAACGCCTTAACTCCTTCATGCTTTGCAATTTTCATCGTCATCTTTAATGAATTGTTCTCCGATTGAGTTTTTTTTCTTTTCAATGATATCATGTCTTATTCAATTTAACCGCCTCTGGTAACTAGGGGATTTGATCACAGGAGGACATATAAGGATGTGATTGAATACTGTTATTATACTCGTGCGTGAGGTGAAGTGGTACTGTGGTCAATGCTTGTACTAAAGCATTGTTTCGTATAGAATCTTAAAATGGTGTCAAAGGTCAAAGGTGATGTTACACCCTCAGCTATTTTTTTTTTTGGCACTGCTACTTAAAAGTTATGGTGTATTTATACAACTGGTTGATGATAAAATCAGCAGTGAAACAATGCCTAATTTAGATATTGTTCTAAACATTTCTGTCTGGAAATAACTAACTTATCCGCTTTAGGAATTTAAGATAAGATATAATTCATGTTGTTTTCCTGAATATCCTGGCCGTATATTGTATCCTGGAAGACTGGTAAGGACATTTTGCTGATGCATGTTGCCTGTACTTTTGTTTTATACAATCTCATTCTATCCAAAGACTAAGATTTAAAATCACTTTTCTCGTAGATAATGAAATGATACAATCGCGAAAATCTGTTGAAGATTTAGCGAATGCCGTTTCTGCATCAAAGATCACCCATACCCCACCAATTAATTGTATTTTGTCTTCTCATCAGCACAATTTATGTGATTTTGACTAATTTGGATGTGAAATTTAATTTCATGAACTTTGATCATTTTTATAGATTTGAGATAAATGATTTTCTTTCAAAAAGCGAGTACAAGAGTTTCCTTCCAGTAGGAAATAGAGTTAAAAAAAAGAAAGAAAAAAAGAGCTTTTATATAGTGCAATATCCACTAAAAGTGCTCAAAGCGCTTTACAAGGACCAACAGCGACATTTAACATTTAGAGTAGATTATCAACTTTTTAAATGGGCTCCTAGTCATGGGTAATGAAAATATCTTTTAGATTACAGTCAATGAGAGAACTTAACGTCACAAAATATGTTATGATTAAAGATTGTACCTACACTCTTTGCTTTTTTTTTGGGGAATACCGGACGTGATCTCAATCTTCTTTTTCAAAAATCTAATTTAAGCGAAATTAAACGCTGACGTCAAAAACTATCATTATAAACTCGATATCACTCCGTGTTACTATTTGTGCGGCTATGTGGTCTAGTGATATGACACTCGCTTTCGGATCGGAAGGTCCTGGGTTCGAGCCTCGTGCTCGGCGCATAGTTGAGTCCATTCTCTCACCGTACTCAGGTGTAAAATGAGTACCTGGCCGTTAACAGCGTTTTCTTTGTCCGAAAAATTGTAATATCGCCAAACAGGCGTCATGTCCCCTCCTACATGTTAAATGTTGCTGTTGACCAGGGACCCTTTGTAAAGGGCTTTGAGCACATTTAGTGGATATTGCGCTATATAAATCTCAATATTTTAGGGGAGGAGCGGGAGAATAATTATTGTTTTCCATTTATTAATAAATGTGAAATAGACATCACCGTGAACATGATAGGATAGTTAGCACAGTGTGGTCTACGAACAGGGGCTAATATTATAATGCCTAAATACCCACGTATACTCATTTGAAGGTCTGATAACCCAAATTGTTGCGCGCTTATTGTTGTAGGATACCCTCAATCCAACACAAAATATTTGTCCATGACATCAATATAAAAGCAAGCCCATAACTGCTTTCAGTTATAAGACCTACAAAAATATGTACGTTGCTAAATACAAATAATTGATTGACAGCACTGTGGTATCGATAAAACAGTATCAGACGAAGTCAGATGAAGTCATAACGGGGCAGAATAGGAATATTAAACCTTTTAAACATTTTTATCACTTTTAATCTAAACATTATAACACCCTCAAAAGTAGAAAACGGTAGGGGCTGCCTGAAGCCTGTGATCGTGAAAATACTAACGAACGAGTCAAAATGGAGAGGTTTGGTATGGGAACGATACAGACAATAGACATTAAATTGGGTATTGCGGTGCAGACGAAAGGTTTGTTGCCGAAACGGCCATTGTCTGTATTTTTCCCATACGAAAAAGCATCTCCATTAACACTTAAAATAATTTTTTTAAATCATCCCACACATATTTATGTCCTACATGCAACGAAGGTGGTTGACAAAACTGTAACAACAACCCGATCTTGTTTTTTTCTTCTTCTTCTTCTTCGTTCCTCTGATGGACATCTATGGCTGCAGTCCGATATCTGCTATGAAGTCTGTGGTCCGCTTTAGGTCCTCAGCCTCGCCATAGAGCTTTGTGTTGAGTGTTGTAGGGGTGACCCAAAGGTTCGAACGTTGCACGTTGTATAATGGGCAATCCATAAGCACATGATCTTGTTTTTTATCTTAAGTTACTTTTTTCTTTTTTTTTTAACGTTAAAAGATAATAATAGATTGTTCATCATGTTTTAATTATATGTTTGTCCTTTATTATATCGTGTTTGTGATTAGGAGAGCTTTAGATAGAAATGTGATTATTTAGATAGAGACAGTTTTCACCAAGACACAATATCAAATTCTCGTCAGCGCCAGACGTGGTAACCAATTCAAGACAAATGTAGTGTTTTAACCTTCTCCTTACCAACCATTTTCATGGTTTTCCCCAAAACTTCACACCCAACTAACACAAAAATAGATTTTATATCACTCAGACATAATAGCAGTAAGTTCTTGCCATGCATAACTTCTTTAGCAAAACATACTCTACAACACACTGTTCATTTAGAGTTTAAATTTTAAGATGTACAAAAGAAATTTGAATAAGAAAAAGGTTGGTTGTATCGTAACGAATGTGACGATTTTCATTTAGTTGATAAGGATATGGTTAAAAGAGGAGATATATTTCTTATTTATAATCATAAACATGTAGTAACATTTAAGAAAAATTTCATTTGTTATAAAGTGTTAGACATGGCTGATGCTGACAAGAATATCCCCAGTAACGTTAACACTAGTTATCTTCGTAGTTTGTATTTGATTGTCACACTTGTTATACTTGCATGTTATCATATATGTTTGTTTTTTGGGGGGTTATTTTGGATGTTAGAAATAATAAGTAATATTTAGCACGTTTATGAATTATAGTCGTATTTACTCTGTAATCATTTTACGGAACCGCTTTTACATATTGGACTGTTTGATATTATGTAATTATCTATCATTATGAAGTGATTTGATTTATCAACTGTGGTCGACAATCACCATAGTGGTGTTTATGTTACCAAGTAATCAAAGGCGTTCATAAAGCAATCTGTTTATTCACCTTAACTACGCCATTCATTCTCACACATCTCATAATTAGTCCTCAGTGTTTCATTCATCGTGTTTTGTTGATAAAGGGGGAACCTGAAACGCCAACATTATCTGTCTTCGTTGAATAAATTGAAGATTTCATCTCATTATTTGTTTTTATTTAAAGCAATGCGACAACGCTTGCATCGACAAAAATCGAGCGACTGGCGCATGCTATTGTTGGTATTTAATGTGTAAAAAAAAACGACAACGGGGTTATTTTAAAATTTCCGTTTTAAATTGAGCTTTGCGCTTGTATTTGAGATTTTATATAGCGCAATATCCACTAAACGTGCTCGAATCGCTTTACAAGATATCCCTGGTCAACAGCAACATTTAACACGTAGGGCGTGAGATGACGCCTGTTCGGCGATATTACAATTTTTTTCCGACAGAGACAACGCTGTTAACGTACTCATTTTACACCTGAGTACGGTGAGATAATATGAGTAAAGAGCCTTCTCCAAGGACTCACCTATGCGCCGAGCGAGGCTCGAACCCAGCACCTTCCGATCCGAAAGCGAGTGTCCTACCACTAGATCACATAGCCGCACAATCACAATGGTTCATATTTATTGTCTTTATGGTGTAGTGGTTAACCGTCTGACTTTTTAAAATCTCTATACGAGGGTCTCGAGTTTATGCCCCTGACTAGCCTTTTGGTGGTAAGCCCTCGTAACGTGCTTTACTAACATAATTTCTTTGTACAAGGAAATACCCACGCAATAATTCAACGATTAATGGGTTCAAAACGATTTTAGGGGATCTCAAGCTAACAGCGACTCTTAACATGTAGGACAGGACACGACGCCTGTGAATGCTTTTATCTTTCATTATTTGACAGAGACAAAATCCATACCGGCAAGGTATTCGTTTCACGTCTAAGTAAGTAAAGTGGGAAAATGTGAGTAAAGATCATAATTTTCCAAGAACTCAACTATTCGTCATCCGTATAGTCAGAATGAAGTTGACGTCACTCGAGTCTTTGTTATTCTATTTTTTTTTTTTTTTTTTTTTTTTTTTTTTTTTTTTTTTTTTTTTTTTTTTTTTTTTTTTTTTTTTTTGCTATCCACGTTTATTAGTAATTCTCACTTAATCGTCTTATCCAGACTATAAACTTTCAGGGCTACACAAAGTTTTGTGTGTTGGTCCGTTATACTTCCAGATGGCAATGCTGTGAGCTTCTTAGCCAAGCGCATACTATCTATTGGGACTCGAACCATGGACATTTTATAATATACCGAGTATCATACCGCTAGATCACAAATCCGCGAACTGCCAACAATAAAAATCACAAAAGATATTATTTTCTAAAACTGTAACACTACGATATTTTATAAAGGCTATGGCCTAAAAAGAAAGATTTTCCTCGGGAGAAAACAAAACTGACATGGATGATAATCATTGTCTTTATGAATGAATGAATGAATGAATAAATTTATATAGCGCCTAGATCCACAATGTGCTCAGAGGCGCTTTACAATGCAAATAAAACACAACAATAAATTGATAATTTAAGCATAAAATCTATCATATTGGAATAGCATTAATCAATTTGTAATTTAATTACCACGCACTGTACTACAAGATGAAAATTTAGGATATCTATAACATGTAGGCCTAATAGAAATGTTAAACATCAAATGATTTTCTAAAGAGATGTGTTTTAAGTTTCTTTTTATCAGTAGTTATTGGTTTGGATTATGCTTTTGTTTTATACTTCATTGACAGTTTTATTTAACGAATGAAGAAATACCAAA
>NC_088360.1:141890804-141898304 GCF_034508935.2 Berghia stephanieae | reverse complement strand
CGTCGCTTTGTCATAAAACGGCAGATTTATCCATGCCTACATTTTGTGCTATGACACTCGCTTTCGGATCGGAAGGTCCTGGGTTCGAGCCTCGCGCTCGGCGCATAGTTGAGTCCTTGGAAAAGGCTCTTTTCTCACATTCTCTCACCGTACTCAGGTGTAAAATGAGTACCTGGTCGTTAACAGCGTTGTCTTTGTCCGAATAAGTGTAATATCGCGTAACAGGCATCATGTCTCGTCCTACATGTTAAGTGTTGCTGTTGGCCAGGGACCCCTTGTAAAGCGCTTTGAGCACGTTAAGTGGATATTGCGTTATATAAAAGCTCAATAATAAAAATAAAAAAGACGGAAGAGGACGGCAGTGCCGGGTCGTCGGAGTCAGTCTCCGGTGTGAGTTAGCCCTTAGGCGCCTATATTTTTCTTGTCTCACATTGACTTCATAATTTATCCATGCCTACAATTTCTTCATTCATCGTTTATTAATTCAGTTGTACGAGAAGATACGACGATCAGAACAAAAGTATCGAGTGGCGTTGGAGTGTCTGTCTTACCACAGTATGGCGACGGCCGAGGAGGTCGCTAAACTCCAGAAACGGAAAATTCCTGACAACATTCCCAGCATCACACAGTGAGTTAGTAAAATAATGTAATGTGATGTAATGTAATGTAATGTGATGTAATGTGATGTGATGTAATGTAATGTAATGTAATGTAATGTATGTATGTAATGTAATGTAATGTAATGTATGTGAGAATGTAATGTATGTAATGTATGTAATGTAAGTATGTAATGTAATGTAATGTAATGTAATGTAATGTAATGTAATGTAATGTATGTAATGTAATGTAATGTAATGTAATGTAATGTATGTAATGTAATGTAATGATAATGTAATGTAATGTAATGTAATGTAATGTGATGTAATTAGTTAAATGTAAGTAATGTAATGTAATGTAATTAAGTGATGTAATGTGATGTAATGTAGTAATTAATGTAATGTAATGTAATGTATGTGATACAATAGTATTGTATAGTGAATAATGTGGAATGAGATTGTTATATTTGAATTGTTGAAGTGTAATGTATTGTGAATAAGTATTTGTTATTTAAGTTGTAAATCATATTGTATTGTCATGAAAGTAGATGGTAATGAGAAGCAAGATAGGTCTGTCTGGTTTTGTTGTAGTGTATGGTGTGTGAGTGTTGTGTGTGTGATGTATGTGATGTGTATTGATGTGTGTAATGTTAATGTGTGTGTGAGTATGTTCAGCAAGTAATTTGTAATTTAAGCGTTAAGTCTGGTACTCGTTATGCTCTATATAAGTTTTCAGTATTATTATGTAATTATTATTATTATTAATTATATTATTATATTATTATTATTATATAATGTACAAAACAACTTTCTATTTGTATAGAATAGTATGCCTTGGCTCATGAAGTCATAAATTGCATCGGAAGTATAAGGACCAAACAGTGTATAAGGTAACTTTTAATCGGATAATGCAGTTTAGTGAGAATCGTCACAAACGCGGATGGCAAAATACAATAACAAAGGCCTGATTGACGTCATCTTCTATAGATAGAACGAAGTTGACGTTACTCAGGTCTTTGTTATTGTTTTTTGGGTTTTGTTTTTTTTTTTTGCCATCCGCGTTTATGAGTAATTCTCACTAAACTGTATTAACCAGACTATAAACGTTTAAGGTTACACATGTTTTTGTGTGTTGGTCCGTCATACTTCCGGATGGCAATGTTGTGAGCTTCTGAGCCAAGCGCATACTATCTATATTGTTTTTTGATCGTCATTTGGGTGGATCAGTTCTCACCTGAATTTTTTCTCTGTCCGACTATTGATGCTATGCGTTTAGGTAAAATGCTGGCAACATCCGCCAGCCGGATATAACGTACCAAAACACAAAACTATATGGTAAGCTTAAAGGTTTATTGTATGATTGATAGAACTAATTAGAACTATTCATTAAACTGCTGTGTGTCTAAAAACGATAACAAAGAGCTGAGAGAAGTCAATTCCGTTCCTTCTATATATTTTTTAAAGATTGCACACCATTTTAGTTTTGGTACGATTGATCTGGCGGGCATAATAAATGGTGAGTAATTTACTTAAACCCATAACATAAAAAAGATGTCCAGGATTTAACCGTCATGAACGCTCTTTAAAATATGTTGAATCGATATTCCTGCTCCTTAATTTCTTCATTTGATATTTCCATTCAAGATAGAATATTTCATACTCTCTTTGACTTACCAAGTTTCATAACTTTATTTGATTTGTTGATGTGTGTGTGTGTGTGTGTGTGTGTGTGGGTATGTGTGTGTTTGTGTGTGTGTGTGTGTGTTTGTGTGTGTGTGTGTGTGCAAGTCCATTTTCAGTCCAAAAACGAAAAGGTTTTTTGACAACAATAAGAAATCAATTAGTGTTCCGTGACAGAAAAATTTAATTTAATTTTGAAAGAAAAAAAAACAGAAAATGGACAAGGAACGAAAATGAGATAAAAATAAATTAAAGGAATTATCAATACTGATGATATCGATTTTCCCTAAGCCATAGTTCTTGATATTTATTACAATAGAGGGGGGGGGGTTGTTGTTTGTTTTGTTTTTTTTTTTTTGGACATTTTTCTATTTTTGCTTATCCGTTTAAAATCCATTATACTTTCTATCCAACAGTTACTCTTTTTCCCCGTGGGCTGTGGCCAACGATGACAAACCTCTCCACGTATTGTACATGTTCAAACAGCTGTTTGACAACATCAAGTAAGATCTCAATTGTAACCGTTCACGCCATCCTCTTGTTGTCCCTTTATAGATAGAATGAAATTGACGTCACTCTGGTCTTTGTTATTGTTTTTTTTTCATCCGCCTTTATGAGTAATTCTCACTAAACTGTATTAACCAGACAGACTATAAACGTTCAAGGTTACACATTTTTTTGTATGTTGATCCGTTATACTTCCGGATGGCAATGTTGTGAGGCTCTTAGCCATTTTGAACTCTATCTAAAAGCGGAGCTCGATTAAACTCCAACCTGGCATCGGCATTGTGATCTTGTGGTCTGATGGCATTCGCCATCGTAAGGATCGTAAGGTCCAAGGTTTGAATCCCGCTCTGAGCGGCGCATAATTGAGTCCTTGGGGAGAAAAAACAACTCTTTACTCATATTTCTCACCATACTCAGGTGTATAATGAGTAACTAGCCTTTAACAGCGTTGTCTCTGTCGAAAACAATTGTAATGTCGCCTAACAGGTTGAAAAGGGGATGACTACTTACCACCCAAACATTTGCATCATCTGAGGGGTTTTTTTCTTTGACTGTTTTATTGTTTGTCTTCTATTTTCCTTTCTTTCACTCATTATTTGAGCTTTGAACAGTATCATTTGAATGCAAAACAAGACAAAAAACACAGCTGTGTATTTGTTTTCATTCATTTTACCAAAGCAAAGAGAGATAGGCCATTGTGGGTTCTAAAGGTGTGTTTTTATCATTCATATGTGATCAATTGGTTTTATCTCATTACTGCATGCGCCCAGTCAGGCAACTTTGAAGTCGTAATTGTTACATATTCACAGCAATATTCCTTTTCCCACACTCATATTACTATTTTAATCTTTGGTGAATGTACACAACCATCTTCTTTTCTCTTACTCAAAATAAACAAACCATTCTGTTCCAGATTGAGCGGTATAATCTAATGATTATGAATTTATTTTTTTTTTTTAGTGGATGCGAAAAATATATATTTTAGACGGATAGAGTAAATGCGAAGGAAGTATTATTTCAGATTGGGGTAATGCAAACCACTATGAAGATATACTAAGTGAGATGTCATATTTCAGGATTATATATTAAGTTAAAAAGAATAATATAGAAAGAGCAATGGTTATAAGAAAAATAGCAGAAATAAAACTCAACGTAAGACGAAGAATGATATATTTTATATGAAGTCTCAATATGTAGATGACTAGTGAATGATGAGAGATTTGTAGAGATATCCACTTACTCTATTCATATGATATTTTAACGTGAATAGAACTGAAATATTTTCTCTTTTATTTGATTTACCTAAAAAGGCGTTTACCCTGTATTGGTGTTCGAATTGTCTACCCAGACAACTGTTTGAAGATTAGTTTTCTTGGATACAAAGGTAAAAGAATTATCAAGGGAAATTCTAATTTCAGATATTTTGGGAAGTAGGGGGGGGGGGTTATGATTTTCTCAGCCAACTACACAAAATCAATTCACAATTAACGATCAATATTATAGAGTATTATTGGGGGTTTTTTTAGCACGACATATTATATTCAATACAAAGCATAGCCCACAAAATACTTATTTTTCCACAGTATTCAAACATTCTAATCCCTTTATCTACAAATATATGAAGAAATCCCGACTCTTTACAGACATCATAATTTTACCCAAGTCCATACAAATCAATATATTTTGTACTACATGACAGTGTCATATAAATATCAAAACAAGTCTTCATCTTTTCAAAAAGTCGAAAACGTATCTTTACAAAGGTAACAAGATAAGGAACTATATTCAGCCATTCCACCAACTTTGGGATCAACCGCATGGTTTGTTGTTGCAAAATCTATTGAACCTTTCTAAAGAACCAGAAACACATTGTTTTATTTAATAAAATTTTAAAACAAATCTGAAGGTCAACCTGAACAAACTAAAAAGGTTTAAAGAAATTTCGAAACTGGTGAACATTTCTCCAAAAAAGACTGGGTTTGTTTTGGGGTTTTTTTACTCGTGTTGCTGCATAAGCAAAGACTCACACGCATGGAAAATATAAATGATATAATTGACATTTTGGATGGTATCATCCCTTACGATAATCTACATTTGCCAATAGGCTTCAACAGTCGTGACGTCACTTCCCCCGTAATGACGCATGGTAACTTAGTAACTGGCTCTAAACTATCGGAACAATGGCGGACGCCCTTGTGAAATATTTCTCAGATGAGCATAAAAGCGTATCCAGAGGGGGAAAAAATCTGATCATGTTTTGACTTTTTACTGACTTTTACAAATTCTGATCACAAGACATATGAAAAGTTGTAATCAGCATGAAGAATAAAAAGTACCGATTTTCTTTGTTTAGAACCACGATGGTCGCCATTGCTGGGCGACGTGACATCAGACTATTGAATCCAATTTCGAAAGAACAAAGAAAAGCAATGATATTGTTTGTACATTTGCATCATCGTCTATCTTCTTTCTTTTCCCCGCAGCTTTAGCCAGTTCGAGAAGAGGTACCCTGGCTCTATTTTCCATCATTAATTATAGAACCAAACCTAGACCTTTATCTGTTGGCACCTACCAGTAGCATTGAATCCTCATTTATTGTATTCGATACTTACACAATACTTGTTTGACACCCGTTACCATAGTCTGTAGAATGTAACTGTAGGTCCTACTTTTTGGCTTTTGGTATCTAAAAAAAACTATTATCGTTTGAAAACCAAATTTGTTGTTGTTTTGTTTGGCTTTTCTAACATCACATCTCTTAGAACTACCTTTTTTTCTTTTAATTTGTGAAAGTATCGAATAACGCATACTTCCGTCTGATACCGGAAGGAGAACAATTTTCTGTCAGTGTCATTCTTTAGTTAAATATTGTTTTAAAACAATTTTGATTGTTATGTGATTATTTCCTAACGAAGCAAGTTTAAAGTGCTTCTGTGTTGTCTGTCCTATGTGTGATCTCTTAATGCCTGTGTGTTGAATATCGCTTAAGCTGGTCCCAAATGTCTTTTTTTTAATCCTATAACCAAACCCAATGTGTACTAATTTACAGTTCTGATAATCCAAACACTCTTCAACAGTCATAACGTCACTTCATTCCTAATGACGCATTGTAACTTAGTAACACTGGCTCTAAACTATCGGAGCAATGGCGGACGCCCGTATGAAATAGTTCTCCGGCAAGTATAAAAGCGTATCCAGAGGGCGGAAAAACCCATAGATTTGATCACATTTACACATTCTGATCACAAGGCATATGAAAAGTTCTAGCCAGCATGAAAAATAAAAAGTAATGATTTTCTTTGTTTAGAACCAAGATGGCCGCCGTTGCCGGGCGGCGTGACATCAGACTATTGAATCGTGTTGTTTATGATCTCATTGATACAATGGAAATACTCTCAGACCAACGCAACATATTCTCCATTACAACTATGTTAAAAACAAGCCTATAATAGGCTTCAACAGACGTGACGTCACGCATAGTAACTTAGTAACTGGTTCTAAACTATCGGAACAATGGCGGACGCCCTTAAGAAATACTTCTCCGACGAGCATAAAAGTGTATCCAGAGGAGAAAAACATTATAAATCCGATCATGTTTTGACTTTTATATATTCTGATTACAAGCTTTAGCCAGCATGAAGAATAAAAAGTACCGATTTTCTTTGTTTAGAATTCAAGAACCTAACTGCTCGTTGCTGGGCGGACGTGACATCATACTATTGAATCTTATTGCTCTGGCTTATCAGACCTGCTGATACGTACACATTCCCTAACCCTAACCCAGTTCCCAAACATGTACAATTTTATTTTGTCCCCATGATATGTATGACTCGTTTTTATGTGGATTTACATCATTCAATTTATAAAATCTGACAAACATTTTTGATAACAAACCATATATGATTTTTTTTATATAAATAATTCGCTACACTAAGAAACTAACCTTTTATGTAGTTTTGTTGTGTGTGTTGTTTTTTTCTTAACTTTAACTTATTTGATCTAAAAGAATCTTTTTTTTTCATTCGTCAATATGTACTGCTTGTTAATTTTGATGTACACAATGAGAATTAATAAAAACGATACAGCTCCCTTGACACCTCACCCCCCCCCCCCCCCCCCCCCCCCCCCCCCCCCCCCCCATCTTCTCCAATATTTATCTCTTTTTCTGTATCACCAGCATATGTATAAATTCCTAAGTTATAATGAATTTTATTACTGATGTTATTGGACTTGACAAGGAGCAAGATAACATTGTAAACTTTGTGCGGCTATGTGGTCTTGTTGTATGACACTCGCCTTCGGACCGGAAGGTCCAGGGTTCGAGTCGATCTCTGAGCGGCGCATGATTGAGTCCTAGGAAAAGTCTCTTTACTCACATGCTCAGTTGGGAAATGAGTACCTGACCGTTAACAGCGTTGTCTCAGTCGGGGAAAAAATGCAACAGGCGTCATGTCTCATCCTACACGTCAAACGTTGCTGTTTGCTAGGAACCTCTTGTAAAGTGCTTTGAGCACTTTTAACTGATATTGCGCTATATAAATGATCAATTTAGTTTTACATTATTGAAATATTGGCTAGGGAATAGGTAGGACAAAACTACCTTTTTTTCTTTTGGGCGGCACTCGTTTATTTCAAGATGCCATTGAACATGTCACAAAGTCTTAAGCCTGATATTTCTTTAACATTAAGGAAATGTGTTTCCATCATCTTCTCACAT
>NC_088360.1:141798304-141885804 GCF_034508935.2 Berghia stephanieae | reverse complement strand
AATAGTATGTCGCACGCGTGAAAGAAAGAGAGGAAGAGAGAGAGAGAGAGAGAGAGAGAGAGAGAGAGAGAGAGAGAGAGAGAGAGAGAATGGGTAGAGGTGTCTGTTCAATGTTATAGTTATCATATAACGTTATGACAAGTGTAACTAAATGATAAATTGCCATATTTATGGTCAATAAAGATCTATTATTATTATTATTGCGCTATATAAAGGCTCAATTTAATTATAGTTAATTTAATATTTTCCGTTCGTTTGACAGAATTTCCATTGCAACAATGAGACCATAACAATTTTGATTAAAAGACCTGCAAATAAGGTTCGACCTAAATGAGGGAGCATCAAAAATCATTTGTTGAGCTTTTTTTTTTTGAGCTTTTTTTGATATAGCGCAATATCCACGAAATGTGCTCAAAGCGCTTTACAAGGGGTCCCTGGTCAACAGCAACATTTAACATGTAGGACGGGACATGACGCCTGTTAGGCGATATTACAATTTTTCGGACAAAGACAACGCTGTTAATGGCCAGGTACTCATTTTACACCCGAGTACGGTGAGAGAATGTGAGTAAAGAGCCTTTTCCAAGGACTCAACTATGCGCCGAGCGCGAGGCTCGAACCCAGGACCTTCCGATCCAAAAGCGAGTGTCATACCACTAGACCACATAGCCACACGATAATATTCTTCCGATAATACGTATATCTTCGTCAAATCTATTTACATACAGGCCATCGTCCTGTTTGTGTCCTGTCTGTGTCATGACCTGGATCACCGTGGAAAAACCAACTCATACATGGTGCAATCCTCGTCCCCACTGGCTGCCATCTACTCCACCAGCACCATGGAGCACCACCATTTCAATCAGACAGTCTCCATCCTACAGCGGGAGGATCACAACATCTTCAAATTCCTCAGCTCGCACGAGTACAAGAAGGTAACGTTTTTCGATAAGTACGTAATAGGATTCAATTGGTCAGAATCAGCGTGGGTGCGCAACCGGATGCGCGGGTTGACGGAGGTAGGAAACAATAACAAACCCACATGGTTGCCATTACCTCCACCATCATTCTCGCTCACGGTTTGTGGAAAGCACTTCATTACAGGCACGTAATAGTGAATCTAGTTTTTGTTTTGAACATTTCTATTATTATTCTTTGTAAATTGACCCATATTAAAAGAAACATACAAACAAAACAGGCATGACCAGTCACTAACAATGCCGTGTAGTGTGTAGACAGTAACACAGTACGGTGAACATGACTGACACTGGGATCGGAATGTCGGAACCCATGAGTCGTTCGCAACTCTGCCTCACGTATTCATTTAATCAGTCAATTTAATTTTTATTAAGCTTGCGTAAAACATACAAACAAAAAAGACATGACCAGTCACTAACAATGCAGTGTAGTGTGTAGACAGTAACACGGTACGGTGAACATGAATGACACTGGGATCGGAATGTCGGAACACAGTAGTCGTTCGCAACTCAGCCTCGCGTACTCATTTAATCAGTCAATTTGAATTTCATTTAGCTTGCCTATTCTTCAAGTTTATGATATATTCACTTTTTCTATTTAAAAAGGGTAATCCAAACAGACCATAAAAACGATTTTATAATAAGCCGACTTCAACTTCCATCACTTACGACACGAACTTATTTTGGGTGGGTTTTTTTAACAAAACCGTTTGACTCAAACTAAAGCTTCGGCATTGGATAAGGAGCGAGGTCCCTGTTGCCATCTTGCTTAGTTTATACAGAGACTGGGTTGCCAGCTTGGCTGTTCTTGATAAATAGTAGTAAACAGCACAACCTTGTGCAATGAGAGATAGAGAGAGAGAGAGAGAGAGATTTTGAACAAAAAACGAATATCTCTCTCTTAGCCCTTCTTCTCTCTCACATTGGGCCTCTTTTATCTCACATCTCTCTCTCTCTCTCTCTCTCTCTCTCTCTCTCTTGCCCTCTCTCCTCTCTCTCTCTCCTCTCTCTCTCTTCTTCTCTTCTCTCTCCTCATTTCTCATGTCACACACTGTTTGACAATCTTCTTCACCTGGCTCACTTGTACTTGTAATATCGGGTGTAAGGTAAAATTTTGAACAATTATTATTATTTATAAAATGCAGAAACTTTGCAAATAAACCGATAGACTAGATATTAATTCGATTCGAAAAGTGAAACACAAAAGGAGAATTTGCGAATACCCGGTCCAGACATAAGCGTCATGGTCTTATTTATAAAGTGCAGAATCTTTGCAAATAAACGGATAAAATAGAGATTAATTCGATTCGAAAAGTGGAACACAAAAGCAGAATTTGCGAATGCCCGGTCCAGACATAAGTGTTATGGTCTTATTTATAAAATCTAGAAACTTTGAAAATAAACGGACAAGATAGAGATTCATTCGATTCGAAAAGTGGAACACAAAAGCAGAATTTGCGAATGCCCGGTCCAGACATAAGCGTTATGGTCTTATTTATAAAGTGCAGAAACTTTGCAAATAAACGGATAAGATAGAGATTCATTCGATTCGAAAAGTGGAACACAAAAGCAGAATTTGCGAATGCCCGGTCCAGACATAAGCGTTATGGTCTTATTTATAAAGTGCAGAAACTTTGCAAATAAACGGATAAGATAGAGATTCATTCGATTCGAAAAGTGGAACACAAAAGCAGAATTTGCGAATGCCTGGTCCAGACATAAGCGCTATGGTCTTATTTATAAAGTGCAGAAACTTTGCAAATAAACGGATAAGATAGAGATTCATTCGATTCGAAAAGTGGAACACAAAAGCAGAATTTGCGAATGCCCGGTCCAGACATAAGCGCTATGGTCTTATTTATAAAGTGCAGAAACTTTGCAAATAAACGGATAAGATAGAGATTCATTCGATTCGAAAAGTGGAACACAAAAGCAGAATCTGCGAATGCCCGGTCCAGACATAAGCGTTATGGTCTTATTTATAAAGTGCAGAAACTTTGCAAATAAACGGATAGACTAGATGTTATTTCGATTCGAAAAGTGGAACACAAAAGGAAAATTTGCGAATACCCAGTCCAGACATAAGCGTCATAGTCCTATTTATAAAGTACAGAATCTTTGCAAATAGACGGATAAAATAGAGATTAATTCGATTCGAAAAGTGGAACACAAAAGCAGAATTTGCGAATGCCCGGTCCAGACATAAGCGCTATGGTCTTATTTATAAAGTGCAGAAACTTTGCAAATAAACGGATAAGATAGAGATTCATTCGATTCGAAAAGTGGAACACAAAAGCAGAATCTGCGAATGCCCGGTCCAGACATAAGCGTTATGGTCTTATTTATAAAGTGCAGAAACTTTGCAAATAAACGGATAGACTAGATGTTATTATTTCGATTCGAAAAGTGGAACACAAAAGGAAAATTTGCGAATACCCAGTCCAGACATAAGCGTCATAGTCCTATTTATAAAGTACAGAATCTTTGCAAATAGACGGATAAAATAGAGATTAATTCGATTCGAAAAGTGGAACACAAAAGCAGAATTTGCGAATGCCCGGTCCAGACATAAGCGCTATGGTCTTATTTATAAAGTGCAGAAACTTTGCAAATAAACGGAAAAAACAGATTAATTCTAATCGAACAGTGGAACACAAAGGCAGAATCTGCGAACAACCGGTCCAGACATAAGCGTTATGGTCTTATTTATAAAATCTAGAAACTTTGCAAATAAACGGATAAAATAGAGATTAATTCGATTCGAAAAGTGGAACACAAAAGCAGAATTTGCGAATGCCCGGTCCAGACATAAGCGTTATGGTCTTATTAATAAAATGCAGAAACTTTGCAAATAAACGGATAGACTAGATATTAATTCGATTCGAAAAGTGGAACACAAAAGCAGAATTTGCGAATGCCCGGTCCAGACATAAGCGCTATGGTCTTATTTATAAAGTGCAGAAACTTTGCAAATAAACGGAAAAAATAGAGATTAATTCTAATCGAACAGTGGAACACAAAGGCAGAATTTGCGAACAACCGGTCCAGACATAAGCGTTATGGTCTTATTTATAAAGTGCAGAAAATTTGCAAATAAACGGATAAGATAGAGATATATTCGATTCGAAAAGTGGAACACAAAAGCAGAATTTGTGAATACCCGGTCCAGGCATAAGCGTCATGGTCTTGTTTAAATGAAACAATGCCATTTAAAAAAATATATGGTCAATGAGTAATTAAGCTAAATATGCGGAGTTCAAATAGATAATTTGATCTGTGAATTATTTTTATAATTAGCTGTTTTTATTCTCCATCATTTAGGTTATGTGATTAAGTTTATAATTGAAATACAAACTTTATCTCACTTATCAATGTTTTGCAATAAAGGAGAGTGTGAGTGAACCTGAGCAAAGGAAATTATTTGAGAGAGTGATATTTATCATGCTTTTCAGTTTGTAGTTGAATTCTAGAATGGATTCTTTATAGTTCTCATTGATTGTATGTCAGTATGTCAGTCTTTAGGACACCGATTACCCTAATGCGGCCACAATTTACAATGTGACGGCCACAAGCCCGTTAAACACAGAGTGGGGTATTGTTGTTTGCAAGTAATGCTATGGTTTTAATAGGATATCTGTCTCCTATTAAAATACATTCCTGTGTTGGATTTTGGATTAAATTCATGTCTTCTTCGGATTTTGGGATATTTAATTTTCATGGATTGTGATTGTGATTTTCAAGACTATTAATGTAAGTAAATGCCCAAATAGATATTTTTATTCATTTATTCTTTATTTATTTTTTTTAGTTTTGTTTTGAAGCATTTATTATAAGAAATATTGTACATATGCACTTATACACCAAAGACTATATCCTTTCAACTGCTTATTATTATTATTATTATTATTATTATTATTATTATTATTATTATTATTATTATTATTATTATTATTATTATTATTATTATTATTATTATTATTATTATTATTGTTATTATTATTATTATTATTATTATTATTATTATTATTATTATTATTATTATTATTATTATTATATGATAATAATAATAATAATAATAATAATAATAATAATAATAATAATAATAATAATAATAATAATAATAATAATAATAATAATAATAATTAATAATAATAATAAGTGCATTGAGTGAAATCCCAATCATGGTTGCCCAAATAAAACTGGCGCTAGAATCCCGACTACCTGTCTAAACGAATGTTGTTTGTACGATACATACTAACTACACGTTCAATATCGGGGGCAGAAAATATACGTTTGGTTTTATGAAATTAAAACAGTAGTCCCACATTGTTCTTTGATGTTATTTGTGGTTGCATTTGCTTTGAAACTTACACATTATATTGTGTTACATTGTTTACAAAATATTTCTGGTACTCGTATGCATGTGTAGTCAACGGACCACCGGTCAATCGTGTTCTTTATTATTTTATTATTAATTTTGGCTTGACATCTTACATATGTGAATTTGACAGGTTGTTATGGATGGTAATTATAACATTAAGTGATTTTTAAACATTTTTACGGCGTTTTAAATGTCTTTCTTGCATTCATTGCCGAGCACCTCCACTTTTCTGTTACTATTTTAACGATCAGCTGATTTTCTCTTGCCTCCCCTTTAATTTCGCGGACTTTTTTCAGAACGAGGCGTGGGAGTGGCTAGTAGGGAATGAGATTAGCGGCAGAGTAGCGTCCCTTGATTGGACGTCACCCATAGTCTGTGACGTCACCGGAGGAAAAATTATTAGAGAGAGAACGTCATGTTGGTTGTGCGCATGTGCCTCACGTCCTCGCGTTGAGACGCATGCGCACAACCAACATGACGTTCTCTCTCTAATAACTTTTCCGCCGGTGACGTCACAGACCATGGGTGACGTCCAATCAAGGGACGCTACTCTTCCGCTAATCTCATTCGCTATAGTCTGATGTCACGCCCAGCAACGAGCAGCTTGGTTCTAAACAAAGAAAATCTGTACTTTTTATTCTTCGTGCTGGCTAGAACTTTTTCACATGGCATGTGATCAGAATGTATAAAAGTCTAAACATAATCATATTTATATTGCTTTTCTCCTCTGGATACACTTGTATGCTCGCCGCCGCGAAAAAATGTTTATTCTCTATTGTCCTCTGGCACTTTCCTACTCACTTCATTCCTTGATATTACCAACATAAGTGCCTGCTCCACTTACTTTTCTGAATGAAAATCCTATCGACATTTTATTGACGCGTTAATTAGAGTTACGAAAAACAGACCTGCATACTTGGAAATTTAAAAATTCGTAGTTTTTTTGGAGAGAAAAAAATTGTAGTCGCTTTAGTTAGCTTTAATAATCAATTTACTCTCGCAAGGATTAATATAACGTAGTTTTTTGGAGAGAAAAAAATTGTAGTCGCTTTAGTTAGCTTTAATAATCAATTTACTCTCGCAAGGATTAAATAACACTTCTAAATCCTTAAAATTATATAGTCTGACATCAGTTTTCACTTTGAATAATTTTTAATGATTTATAAATAGCTCGTGACGTTCTGAAATTGGACCCAAAATTTCGTAATTCTGCGAATTTTTCGCAATAGTAAGCAGGTCTGATAAAGATGATTTTGATGCTTTTTCAAAAGAAATATCGTGCTACAGGTACGTAAAATAAAAAATAAAAAATAATTGAGCTTTATATAGCGCAATATCCACTAAATGTGCTCAAAGCGCTTTACAAGGGGTCTCTGGTCAACAGCAACATTTAACATGTAGGACGGGACATGCCGCTGTTAACGGCCAGGTACTCATTTTACACCTGAGTACGGTGAGAGAAAGTGAGTAAAGAGCCTTTTCCAAGGACTAAACTATGCGCCGAGCGCGAGGCTCGAACCCAGGACCTTCCGATCCGAAAGCGAGTGTCATAGCACAAGACCTCATAGCCGCACCTCATAAGTCATAAGCGTTATTTGGTTTACTTTTCAGGCACTGGGGGACATGAAAACTAGCATTTTGGCAACGGACTTGGCAGTATTTTTCAAAAACAAAGCAATTTTGGAAAACATCACAAGTACTGGTGAATTTGATTGGGAGACGCCAGACCATAGGTAAGACATCTGGATCTTCACCTTTACCGTCTCTATTGGTTTGTCTGTCCACCTACTATTTTGCCGTTCGATTCTCACATCTAGATAAGGACACTTGATTATACTTTGAAGTCTCATTTTTGAGAGTATTAGATCAGTTGAGTTTCACTTAAGTCATCATTATTTGCTGATCAAAATATCTGTTTTGTCAGCGTGTTGCAGAAATCTTGCTATCTTTTCTAAACTAGATAGTCCCTTGAAACTTAGAGAATCATGGAGCTAGGGTCTTTCTCACTTCCTATATTGTTAAATTGGCAGTAGTAATGTCTTGCTACCATTTTTATAGGACGCAGTCTATCGCAATGTGCTTTCACCACATCTAACATATCTAGCTACTCAATCTTTGACGGTGGAAAAGAAGGGTCAGATCAACCACCATCGCACCCGTAACGAGAACCAGTCCTTAGTCTTGTGAGGCGAGCGCTCTATCAACTGAGTTATCGGAAACCTTGTTGTCCCTTTTTATTCTATTATATCCGCTGTCCTATTACACTAGCTTTCTTCCCTTGATCTTGGATATTAAACTGCAATTTAGTTTTGCCTCGACATGGGTTGCATCCTCTACTAAGGGAAGTAAAATCAAGTATACGTTTGATTATTGGGGCATGAAGAATGATTTAATTTTTGATTCAAAAGTATCTCACAGGGGCTATTGCTAGTCATTCATAAGTCGAAACTATTTTATTGTGACCTTCTCTTGTTGGAGGGGAGCTTTGACCTGTATGTAAGACGTATTTTGTTTACATACGGTTTCAGAAGAGACTTTTGATTATTCCGTCGTCTTGCTTAAATTACCAAACAATACTGGAAGCGGCAAAAACGCCTGAAATCAAAATGTTTTTTTTTTATTGGCTTGGGAGACGCATGCGATAGAAACAGTGTATCGATATGTAACTAAATTATTTTTAGCAACTGTTATATTCAATAATTATTTTTTGTCCAATACAATATTTACAATAATATTTATTGATATCTCCATAACGTCAAAATTTGAATGTGTTCCTTCACTTGCTTCGGTGTGATGCAGGACAGTTTTATACTCTGTCACCATGACTGGGTGCGACCTGTCAGCTATGACAAAGTCCTGGGAGATACAAGAGGCGATCGTTGAGGTTGTCCACGAAGAATTTTATAACCAGGTGACAGATACAGCAGTCTCCGATCCGACGACAAAGAGAATTCTATCAATATGACGCTCTCTGCTTTATGTCATGTTACTTCTCTGAAGGAATTGTCATTGTTTTCTATGATTTCTCAAAACACTTTCCATTCTGACTCATGATTTTAGCTCTTGTTTTTCTAAATAAAAACAGTGTTTATAAAGTGTGTTTGTTCTCCTACTATCAACTTTTTTCCTGAACTGTTCGATATCTTTTTTAAAAATTAGTATTTATTTTACATATTTTATTTGGTTGCTTATTTCTCTATTCGTCGTGTCTTTAGTAATGTTTCCATCTTCTATGACTTCTTTCATTTCATCTTTCACAGTTTAATTAGAAATCACATTCAAATCTTAACAAAACACAAAAGTACAAATAATTAGAATTACTTCGATCAACATATTGTGTTTGCGTCACAGTTCTACCATCTTATACACGAAAATATGTTTGATTTTGGTGTTGATTGAAACGGTGTAGAAATGATTAATTGCCTCACTGGAAAATTCGTCATTTTACTTCAACAAACAATAATATTAATAAATATTTCAACAAACATTGGATGTGTTAATAGTCAATTATTCAAATAAACAGCTGAAATATTATTTTCCTATCTCAAATCTTGACTTATGATGATCCAGAAAGTAAAAGGTGAAGAAATCAAAATGAGGTTGTTTTTTTAATATAGTAAACCTCCCTACTAAAGTGTTTCATGACGCTTGAACATTTGCCTTCATTCGGTTCTAATGTTATTTTGAATCAAAAACATTTTTTACAATTTTTCAACGCAATTTCCAAAAAGAAAATTGTTTCCTATTCTATGTATCTGTATCTTTTCTTGCCTACTATCTAAGTACTCATTTGAATATATGTGCATTCTGTGTATAAATTATTGTTTGGATAGACAAAAACTTACACATCAAATTGCTATACTCTGCACACTTTCTCCGTGTGTTTTGCCAAGATTCCTTTGGGCATGTTTATTTCAGTTATGTACTTCTTTATTCGCCTTTGAATAGTTTCTGTTTCATTATTTTTCAATCTCTTATTAATGTAAATGTTGGAACAGAATTAAGAAATGTTTTCTTGCACTTTAAGAATGTATGGCACATTCAAAAACACCTGTCGACTGGTGAAGACCAACGGTTACATTTTGTGTGAGCTTGGGTAAAATACTTCTCAATTTTATAAATACAAATCTGTACTCTCTCTTTGGGAAGCGTATCCTTTTTTATGATGATCATAAGATAAAACCGGGTTTTTTTCTCAATATACATAAAATAACAATGAAGACAAACATTAGTTGTGATCCCAGCATGAAGAACATCAACAGTCTATAATGAAAATTATATATGATATTTTACAAAGGTCACACAAAATTGTATCTGTTGTAATGCACTCTCGATTTTTTTTTTTTCAACCCATCCTTCTTTTTCTTCATCAATTTTCCAACTATTTTTTCATATTGTTTGGTTTTTTTTTCTTGTAAACAAGACCAGGGGCCTTTCTTATGCGGGATAACTAAATGTGATAATTTATCTGTTTAACCAAATATATTTTGTCCATTGACGAATATTGGTAATTATTTTTTATTTATTCGGTCATCGGATACTATTTATCTTTTGTCTTGGTACAATAAAGATATCCACAGAGAAAGCATTCTAATATTTTATCTATTTTTTGGCGCTTATTTACTTTATTTTAAGGGCTAGATAAATCTCTATTGTATCCAAATTATCCTTTGTATATTAACCAAATAGAAATACCGGCGGAGCGCGGTTTTTTGTAATAAGAGTGATGAAAATCTCCGCACTCCTAAACCCCATCAAATCAACTTCAAACAAATAAAAGTCAGTTTTTTTTAAACAACGACATTTATTTTAATTGACTTGTCTAAGGAAACTTTAAAGGAGAAGTTAAAATTAATGGCAAGATAAATTTTGCTGCCATTATTCTTTCTCGTATTCTTGCCCAAAGTGATGGTACTTGCTTCTAATAAAATACCACTGCTTAAAACAAAGTAATGAGTCAATCTAATGTCTTTTGTCCTACTAAACTCCATTAAATAGATTTTAGGGTCAAGGCTGTATGTGTATACTGTGCCGTCAGTTAATTTAAAGATTATTCAACTCACTATATAAATAACTTTTGAATTTTTGCATAATGAGAGTGTAAAAGCTCAAACTAAAATAGCTAAGTCTGTCCACAATAGAATCGCCCCTCGTCTCAAGCTGTTTCAATCTTTTCTTCTTCTACTATTATACATAATATCTTGGTTATCTTGGACCAGGAACGCCATAAAAGCTGTCATGATGACCTCTTGTGACCTGTGCGCCATGTACAAGCCCTGGTCCATTCAGTATGAACTGGTGTACGTCATCATGGAAGAATTCTGGCAACAGGTAGATACATTGAACACAGATTTTGGCCCGAAAAGATTGGTCTTGTGAATTTAAGAATTTTCATAGCAACACGAAAAACATAATTTTACCACTACACTTCCTCTGAAAGTTGCCTTATTCATTGTTGTGGTTTGGTTTTGTTTTGTTCTGTTTTGAGTTTGTTCTTTGTTGTTTTTGTTTTTGCTTTTATGTTTTGATCATTTTGTATACTTTTTACACTTAGTTTTGTTTTATTTTTCCTGACTTTTGTATTCTGTTCTTGATAATTTTCTGGTGGACCACCCTGTTACTCATTCTCACAAACGCAGAGATATTTTAATCGAATACAGCAATATTACTTATTTCAATCAAAAGGAATCATATCACTCTGTAAATGTGACTGAAGAAAATATGTTTTACGGGGCTTTTTTTCTTTTTTTTTTTCACAATTAGAATAATGTCAGTGATTAATATTTCCTGGAAAAGATGGTTGCTTAAAACAATATTACACATGTCAAATGCGCCCAGATTCGTATTGTCTTTTGTTTGGGATACCTTGTAGAGGGCTTTGAGCACATTCAATGGATATCGCGCTTATAAAAGCAATTTTTTAATGTATTCCATCGAACAGGGTAGATAATCAAAGAGCAAAAGCGTTTCTCTTCAAGGTTTTTTAAAAATTCCTTCAAGTTTCCGTAAATCACGATTTCTCATCAAATTCTCACAAAAAGTGGAAAAGATCTCCGCATGTCTACGTGACATGACACGAGTTTTATTACCAAAAAAATCTTCCATTCCATAATCATAATTTAATGAAAACCTCGCATTAGTCGATTCTATAAAATGATTGTCAACTTTTTGTTGGATCTTGTAGGAATTGTCTTCTTAGGAATCATCAGTAAAGCAATTTGGTACTTTCCTTGCTTTCTTGGTCGTCTTCTTTCATTTTTTAAATGTTGATGTCTCGACTTATTTTAATGTTTTTGAATTTCTTTTTCTCTGTTGTAATGCTTCGGGATTGGTTTTATTTTTCATCATTCAAAATGTCATAATTTTCTATAAAACGAATACCAGCAACAACATCATGAAAAGACGACTCAATTTCATCCTACGTTCAAGATGATCTAATTTGATTCTCCTCATATCTTTTTACATAACAACATATGAAAGCTCCATTATTGAAATTAACACTAAGCCATTGAAGGTCGATATTATCATATCGCAATTATATTTTTTTTCAATTTAAAATGTTAATTTTAAAATCCTCGAATCGAAACTATTGTAATTTGCTTTTTTAAAAATACCACCTAAACCATCGTCCAAAAACACCACGAACCTACCAATTTTCAGACTTTTTCAGTGTGTAAACAAAAAATGAAATCTAAGTTAACGCCCAACATAAATAGATTACAACAGTTGTATGAGATCACAATAGACACATTCATATCCGTATGTAATTTATGGACAGTGAGTGTTAAAATAATGTGATTTGTCCCTTAAACCCATCTCATGTTCCTGTTACCAGGGAGACGAGGAACGAAAACGGGGGATCACTCCAATTGACATGATGGACAGAATGAAAAAGAATGACTTGCCACGATTGGAGGTATATCATTATAATATATATATATATATATATATATATATATATGGAGTCACTCACTTATTTATTGTCGAAACACATGTTTCTGTGGTCTCCATCCACGTCGTCAGTCGGCATATTATGTCCGTAGATTCTTAGATTCCGTGGATTCTACGGACATAATATGCCGACTGGCGACGTGGATGGAGACCACAGAAACATGTGTTTCGGCCATAAAGAAGTGAGTGACTCCATTTATATTTTATATTATCGAGCACTCTCGTGCCTACAAGTACCCACCAACACTCATAATATATATATATATATATATATATATATATATATATATATATATATATATAATATATATATATATATATATATATTATATCTGATTTTGCAAGGCCAAAGAGAGATGCTCGGATTCGTTGACAACGTTCAAATCTCGCTTAAAGTTTTATCTTTTTACGTCATAATGTTGCAATATTATTTTCATATTTTGTTGTTGTTAAATTGAATTCGTATCACGTTTCCTTCACACTTGTCTCACTGTAATATGTTTTGTTTTATATCACTGTAAAGCGCTTAGAGCCTGTGACAACGGGGTAAAGCGCTATATAAATGCCATTTATTATTATTAATAAAGGTAGGTGAAAAGCATTTGTTTCAAGATTGTTTTATTATCTCGTCGTAGAAAAAGGAGAATCGTTGCCATTGGTGGAGAAGGATTCAATATCCTGCCAAATCAAGCAGGTGCCTCCAGTAAGGCGCTATTTAAAGAGGAAGGTCTAAAAGTGTTACGAACATAAGATCACTTTCATATGACGGGTGGTACGGGATAGTGACAGGTAAAATCGGAAAATAGACAGAGGAACAGGATAAAAACGCACTCCAAATACTATTGAGCCACGTCAAGATCCGGTGAAAAGACCAAGAAAATTTGCAAAGATTTAGGATTTCAATAATTCTAGGATAATTTTTTTTTTTCGAAGAGACATGAATGCCACGATTTAGAAGGGGGAAAAGTGTTACTTATTGTAAGATATCGATATTTAGCGGAACAAACCTCTGAAGTCCCGATTTTCACGATGACGTCATCAGAGGTTTGAGCCGCCCAAAATTAAATAAAACATGTCGTGCAAAGCACGTATGTAGACTTCAGAGTTTTGATCTGCCGATCGTGAAAATCGGGACTTCAGAGGTTTGATCCGACGACCATCGATATTGGACAGCAACAAATCCTGTCTTGAGCGACAAAAAAAAAGCATGAATGTTGGTAGTAGATTAAGCATTTGTCTTGAAAGTGATTTCGTTTCGTCGGGTTTTTCTGCTTGGCTAAAATGCTTCTACGTGTTTTGTTCTTGGCTAAAACGATTTTAGATTTAACTATGACCTCATAAATAAAAACAAACAATATCGTTTGATTGAGAACAAACCAAAAATTAAAATTTACATAATAAATACCTACATGTTTAAATACTCCCCAGGTTGGTTTCATCGAGTCCATTTGTATACCTTGCTACACACTCATGTCCAAAGTGATGCCCAAAACAGGCCCAATGTTGACGGGTGCAGAGTAAGCCATTTTCATTACACATAGAATTGTCGCCCTTGGTAGCTTAATCAATGCGCAGTGGAAATCACGAAACAATAATCTAATGGGATACGTCATTTTAACAACACGTTGAACTGTGTTGCTGAAAGTCTATGATAACTAATCACGGGATCTTTAATTAAAAAAAAAAAAAGAATTTTCACTATTATCATTTTTTTTTCTAGTTCGCTTCATTTATCTTGTTTTAATTACGTCCTCTTGAGTTGTATTTTTGTACATTTTAATTTGTACGGTCTTGTACATTCGAGATGTTCCCTGGGTTTTTTTTTTTTAATATTGTTTGTGAGTGTCAACAACAACCTCGAAAATGAAAAACCGCGAAAAGTAGCTAAATCTTTTATTTGAACCATCCACAATAAGCCTAAACTTGAGAGTCTTCTATCCCCTTATAACTTTTCCAACATGCTTTCTGTCTTTGTCTTGGAATGAGATTACTTGGTTTTGTCCTGGCCCTGGCCGGAGTCCTTGCTGGGAGGGAAACAGTCAAATGCATAGTTATTTTGTTGGGAGATGATATTTTTTCCATGTAAATCATCTCTCTGTTATGTATTATTATATTTGTTATTTTCAATGTATAATGTTAGCATTTGAGTGTATTCCTCTTTGTTGGATTTTGTGCTTGTGTCCGGATGAGACTTAGAGGTGATCTCAAACTAAGCACATTGGTGGTGTGCTCTTGGAATCTACATCTGATCCCTATGTGTCCCCAGTTCCCCTATGTCTTACTTTTTCTTGGGTGCTTTAATTGTAATTCTAGAACTTTTTACTATCCATTTTGTTCTTCCTTTTTACTGGCACTGATATAACCTAAATGTGTTGCGAGCGCCGTAAAACCCTGAAAAAAAAATGAAAAAAAACTTGAATAATTTTACGACAGCAATCATAAAATATTGTATCATAATCACATACTATAATAGGAAATTAAAAGAAAAAACAATATTTTAATACCTCTGTTACTCGTAATTTACTAAAAACAAATGTTACAATGAATGACATAATCAGTCGGATGGTGAAAATATTTGAACTGAGATATTGCCAAGTTTAGATAGAAGGTCAATTTTTATCCAAAATGCGTTCTTGTCATAAATGATTAAATCAACCCTTTTTGTACATCTTCGGGAAATATCAAAGCTTAACTTCACTTCTAAAATATTTTTTACTGCTAGTCAAGTTGAAAAGGTATGAAATTTGAGAAAACTTGCTGGATACCTTTCCCATACATCTGACCATAACTTCATAAAAATCACCTGATTTACTTCAAATAAATATTAAAATACTCTAAGGAGCATATTCTTTCAGAAAATGTAAAAATATGCAAATCCAAAATTTTCACCTTCCGACTCGTGTACTGACACAAATTATCATCATTTAAAATGGTGTTTCTTTTTTTTTTTTTGAACACTGCATTTAAAACGTCTACATTTTTACCTATCACATCGTTGAAAACAGTAGTTATGATTTTGTTTTATTTTTTCTTCTCTTTGTCCAACTATCCATCACTTCACCCGTTTATAAAGCTGGGCATTCACTCACTAAATCCTATAGATTTTTTGCTACTTTTCAAAATTGGAAGAAATGTATTAGAAATGAGCATGTGCATAGATAGTTTTATTCAACAATCATTAACGTGTAAAAATGAAAAACATTAGCTTTGATACTACGCCTATAATTTGTCTCAGAAAAAATGTAATTAATAGGGATGGGGTAAAAGTGACTCGGATAAACTACGGATATAGTCAGTGTTAGGGTTGAGTTAAATGAGAATGTGATAATAAATATGTGTATTTATTAACTTCATCAAACAGAGCAAATCTTCAAAAATGGAGAGCCATGGCCGAAAAGTTGAAGCAGACATCTGGGACCAACGTTTGAAATGGAGAAAAACGACACACCTAATACTACTCAATGCATACAACACAACGTATTAGTACCTGGTTTCTAATAATAATGCTTATAATAAAAATGTGTAACTCGGAGAACCCACCCAACAAAGGTGGTTACAATAGACCGTTCTTTTCAATTCTTAGAGATGATAAGAATAGGATTCAATAGTCTGATGTCACGTCCGCCCAGCGTTGAGCAGTTTGGTTCTAAACAAAAGAAAATGGGTACTTTTTGTTCTTCATGCTGGCGAGAACTTTTTCACATGTCATGTGATCAGAATGTATAAAAGTCAAAACATGATCAGATGTATAATGTTTTTCTTCTCTGGAGACACTTTTATGCTCGTCGGAGAAGTATTTCATAAGGGCGTTCGCCATTGTTCCGATAGTTTAGAACCAGTTATTAAGTTGCTATACGTCATTACGAGGGAAGTGACGTCACGACTGTTGAACCCTATTCTCACGGTTGACTGTCGCCTTCTTTAAATCGACGTGACATTGACACTGGCCCAAAATTACATCATGATACAAGGCGACGAGAAAGTGAATAGTGAGTAGTATTCAATAGTTCAACCAATAAGATCATAATTTGTTTCCTTGAACACAACCTTAAGACATCTCAGTGATCATCATCTTGTATTTGGACATATTTTTTGGAAAGTGGCAACACAGGCTATGATTGCGTCGACGAAGGCTGTCTGTCAGGTGACACAATACTATACCACAGCACACTGGGAAAACGCCAATTTTCATTCAGAAGATTCTAGGCTATGATTGCGTCGACGAAGGCTGTCTGTCAGGTGACACAATACTATACCACAACACACTGGGAAAACGCCAATTTTCATTCAGAAGATTCTAGGCTATGATTGCGTCGACGAAGGCTTCTGTCAGGTTGACACAATACTATACCACAACACACTGGGAAAACGCCAATTTTCATTCAGAAGATTATGGGCTCATTTTTGTTCCTTTTTTTTTTTCTTGTTCTTGGTTTGTTTTTGTTTTTGTGTTTTTATTTATTTTTGTTCTTGTTTGTTTTGTTGGGAGTTTATTTTGGTGGGGGTGTTTTTGGGTTGGTTTTTTTTTTTTTTTTTTTTTTTTGTTTTTTTTTTTTTTGTTTTTTTGTTGTTTTTTTTTAATAATAATAATCTTTTAAAACTAAGATGATTGAGGCATTCTTCAGAATCATACTATGAAAAGTATAATTACAATCGTTCGGTTCAGGACTTACCCGAACCAGCGGACCAGCTGAGCTCTCTTCCCTCGATGTATCTTCTAATCACTTAAAGGACACGATGAAACAAACCAAAAGCATACAGACACACCTACACTGTGGTTGCGCCGTGCCATATAATTTGTCTTACATAAAATAAATATGACTTTTCGTTACGCTGACCGGGTCGGTGTGCCTTGTGATCTTTTACATAAATAGGACTTTTTGAAATGCTAGAGTGTATTAAACGTAAACCAAACTAGACACACGGGTAGAATTGCCTTGTGTTGTCTTACATAAATATGACTTTTTGTTGTTTAGATTGTAATAATCCAAGCAAGACAAATTCGATTACTTGGGAGATGTCTCATGTTGTCTCTCTGTGGTTTTGTCACAATGAAAAAGCAAACCTTTCGATCAATCAATCGGACAAATTCAGCTCCACAGACAAAAAGCCCAAAAGACCACATCTGCCACTATTATTGTTCGTAGATTGCTGGAGATGAAAAGATTCTCAGGGTTACTTTTCTAAGAGTCATGCTTATTTACCTCGGCGAGAAACGTGTGCATAATTTTTGTGGGTTGTGTGTGTGTGTGTGCGTGCGTGCGCGCGCGCTCTGACAGAGAGAGTGAGAGGGGGAAACGATAGATTTGAGCGTATAAGTGGGTATGTATGTGTGAGAAGGGAAATTAGAGGGAACAGAGAAAGAGAGAGAGAGAGAGAGAGAGAGAGAGAGAGAGAGAGAGAGAGAGAGAGAGGAGTTATCGTATGAATTTATTGAAAATGCTCCCCATTTATGTGTTTGAGCAAATGATACCGGGTAGTAAAATAATAATATAATTTATTTGCAAATACACATTCCTCATGTGTTTTCAGATATCTCTTACCTCACCATGTCTTGCTTACAACGTACGATATAATATAATATAACGACAGACTTGAGGTATAAATAGAACGAATTTGACGTCACTTCGTTATTGTTTTTTGACATCCATGTTTATGAGTAATTCTCACTAAACTGTATTAACCAGCCTATAAACGTTCAAGGTTTACACTTAGTTTTGTGTATCATTCCGTTATATTTCCGGATGGCAATGTTGTGAGTTTCTTAGCCAAGCGCACAGCATCAAAGACCTTTGAATGTGTCACAGGTAAACCAGTAGATACTGGTCGTGGAGACTGAACTTTGACCTTGAGTGGAACTGTAAAAACATTGAGCTTTTTAAAAATATTTTTTATTTCGGCAACTCGTCCCGTTTTGTTTTTCAAGAAGTCGCTGTATTCATGTATCGAGTGACTCATCCTTTTTTTTTCTGCTGCAAAAAGGGGCTCCGATCGTAGCCATCGTTATTTATAGCCTGACACTGACCAAAAAATGACGTCAAAATGCCAGTCTTTTGCCACAAAAGAAAACGAATCGTGGGTTGTATTCAATAGTTCAACCAATGAAATAACTTGTTTCCATGAGCTCTACTAACGACAACTCACTAGGCGGTGCAAAAAACATATAATGACGTCAAACTGCCAGTCCTTTTGGATTTCAGTGTCAGGCTATATATAACATAACGATGGCTACGCTCCGATGGCTTAATTGGTAGATTACAGAACTGATATACAAACGGTTAAGGTTTGAAATTGCAGTCTCTTACTTCAAAAAAATATAAATTTTTATCCAACACGCCATAATTTGGAAGTCGCTGCTACAGATAATGTTAGCGTAAATTATTTATCTACCTCCAAGGAAAAGTAATTGTACTTCTATTATTATATTATAATATTATAAATATCTATAAATAAATATATGTATAGTTTTTGACTAATTTTATGATTGGCGTAACACATCTTTTGTTGTACAACTGTGATATAAACTAGTTTATTATTATCATACATATCATGTTGATATAATAGTGTATAATACGTGATATATATCATATTGTTATAAAGATACTTTCTGAATGTATTATATTATATTATAGTATGCAACTATCATAACATTAGTAAAACAAATAAATAAATAACAATATGCTATATGTCATATGTTTATTATTAGTATCAACAAACGCAAATTATTCATAATCATAACTACATAATTTGTTAACTTGACGAATGATTTAAAATATAGATCAATAAACTATAGACAGCTGGGCTGTATACATTTTAATAATCTTTTTTTTAATCAAATGAAGGCATTTTTCTTTCAATGAAGTCGATCTATACCCAATCTTTCTTTTATTCCATGCCTCGATCACGTGACTTCTTTCTGTTTAACCATTAGTCTTTTCTACAGAAGGATAAATTAAATGATTTAGTTGATAATATAAACAAACCTACAAACTGACTGATCAACTGTGATGTATATTTTAAAGGTTGTGAGTACTTTCCATAATATAAATACATAGGTCATTTTGAACATGTTATTTTACTGCATGATGAATGCCTCAAGCACGTTGAAAAACATAAGAGATTGTACTCAAAATGTCCACATTGACTCACAGTTGAATAGCCATGTCTCCCCTAATCCCAAATGTGGCCAATTGTCTCAAAACGGTACCATATCAGGTTGTCCCTGATGCTGTATACTGAATGTTTAATTGTTTTTGTTTTTTTTTGTTTTCTGAATCTATAAAATTTGAGGAAAATTGTCGCATTCCTTACGATACAATGAATTTTTTTCTTCATCAGATTTGTTTTGTACACAGCATAATCAAACCTCTAAAATGTCTCAATTTTCACGATCGACGGATCAAAACTCTGAAGTCTACATACGAGCTTTGCGCACCATGTTTTATTTAAATTTAATTTTGGGTGGATCAGACCTCTGATTTTTGATCGTGAAAATCGGGACTTCAGAAGTTTGATCCGACGAGCATCGATAATTAGAAGAAAATTTATAGAAAATTTATTTGTTACAGCTAAAAGAACTTCATGCTGTTTTGTAAAGCCTGTCTTGCTGAACAAACCATAATAGATTATAGTATCTACTTATTGCTTTTGGGTTTCAACTTTAGTGTTGGGTTAGTGCAAGAAAAAAAGCCTGAAAATAGTCGGTACAGAGAAAGTTAAAATAAATGCCTTCATTTATTAAGAGATTGAGTTTCGTTTCGTAAACTTCATAAAACTTTTAATTTCCCAATTCTGGTCATTTTGACCTTTATCTCAATTGTTCCAAATCTAACTCATTCCTAATCTAACACATTCACATTCCAACATAGTCCAAGATTTACACGGTGAGTCACACTTTCGTGTTTCTTCAACATTTGCATCTTGAGCCTTCCCCCGCCATTTCATAACAAATGATAGCATCAAAATCAAAGGCAATAGGCCTTCACGAATAGAGTATTTTAAATGGATAGATTAATTAAAATTAGTTAGCTTCAATATGAAACATTAGATTTCAAGCCTAGTTTTGACTCATAAAATAAACTCAGCACTAGAAAAATGTAATCATATCATATGTATGTTTGTGTATATTTTTTTTTCAATCGGTTCATTGCATACTTACTTACGTCTGATAATCCAAGAGGAAGTTGATTCATTATTGTAATGAAGAATAAGAAACTTAACTTTTGAACCAACTCAAACTCAATATATTATTCTCCATTACAAAAATGATAAATATACCATACTGTTATCAGACTTGACAATCATAACAAAAATTATGTTATATTCACGATGTCTATTCATGTAATAATTTATATAGCGCGCAGAATCCACAAAATGCTATAAAGCGCTACACATACTAAGACAACAGGTAACACAAAAGGCAATTGCTATTTCTACTCAAAAGCCTGCCTGCCTGAATCTAGAGATATTTTCAAAGGTTTCATAAGATTGCAGAGCTCGGGGGCGTCTTTGAGTGATTTTAAATAATCTAATATGTTCCTTATATTTTTTTGGGGAGCCCTGACAGAGAAAGATTTCCTGCTAAAAATAGTTTACACGTGGAGGAACATTAATCCGTCGTTCTTCTGGTATAGGGAATGAGATTAGTGGAAGAGTAGCGTCCCTTGATTGGACGTCACCTATAGTCGGTGACGTCACCGGTGGAAAAGTCATTAGAGAGAGAACGTCATGTTGGACGCGAGGACGATAGACGCATGCGCATAGTTGGGATAGTTGAAAAATATAATTTTAGATCTCTGGGGTCGTTTTCATGAACGCGGACAAGCGCTTAGTCTCCGCTAATTTCCTCTTTGGAAATCTTTTGCGATGTAGTTATGAAAGTCTCTGCTAATTTCCTCTTTGGAAATCTTTTGCGATGTAGTTATGAAAGTCTCTGCTAATTTCCTCTTTGGAAATCTTTTGCGATGTAGTTATGAAAGTCTCTGCTAATTTCCTCTTTGGAAATCTTTTGCGATGTAGTTATGAAAGTGGGATATCTTACCAGCCTTCGTGTACTAGAGAAGTGATGTTACCCGCACAAAATAGCCGAATTACCGTCCTTACAACGCCCACTTCTAGGCAAGAGACTAGAATGCGTTCATGAAATCCGATTTTACTTAGTCACTTGCTTCTTTTGGGCTTAACCCTCTCCTTACCACCTATAGCTATAGGAAAATCGTCAAATTCGTTACGACACAACCAACATATTTCTTATTCACATTTCTTTTGTATATCACAACATTTAAAGAAAATGAACAGTGTGTTGTAGAGAATGTTTTTGCTAAAGAAATTATTTACCGCAATAACTTTACTGCTATTGTGTTTGAATGATAAAAAATCTATTTTTGGGTGTGAAGTTTTAGGGAAAATCCTGAAATGGCTGGTAAGGAGAGAGTTAAGACTAGCAAGTCATTTACTAGACTAGTAAATAGCTAAATCTAGTCCTCGTTCATGAAAATGGACCCTGGTGAACACATTTTCAAGATAAAGTAGGACTAACGTGAGAAGTTGAAGGACTGAAGAGAAGTGGATAAAAGAACAACCTATCTATGTCTCTTTTAGAGACGACTTAAAAAGACCCATCAACTTACAAACACTGGGTCCCTTAGGAAAGGAAACACTCAAATTAGTTGGGAGTATATTTATTACGTTTGGACTGTACATCCCTGACCCCTATTATAATAAGGACATGCGTTATACACTCACTTTCCATTCCTTGATTTTGCCATTTGTAGAAAGAAAAAAATACACAATATAAGGAAAATGTATATATTTATGCATTGGATATTTTTTAGGGAAGATCAGAATCAGACAACTCACAAGCTCTTAAGAACAGATTGCGGTTGACTTTACTCTATTTTTTTTTTTTTTTTTGTATTTTTAATTTTTATTTCGCGCAAGCCAGAGAGGTGATTAGTTCTCACTATACTATATTTTGTCAAACTAACCTCCTTGATGGACAAAGATAAGACTAAAAGAAAACGACCGCAAGGAACACAGTATGGTGACCATTGATCAATTGCAAACAATCTATTCAAGACAAACTAAGGGACTGAAACGAATGTCTAACGCATTCCTTCATTATAGTCTCACAAGACAGATTACCATAATACTAATAATCAATTCATACCACGTTTCTCTACCATTACTCATTCCTCTTCAACATGTCTTAACAATAAAAACAAAAACGATGAAAAAAAAAACAAAAACAAAAACAAATCTTGGATTGTTTCATGTGTTTTTTATTATCATTTTTACACTGGTTTTAAAACATGAAAAAAAAAAAAAATTAATTAACAAAAAAAAAAATAAAAAAAGAAAATTTTCCTGTCATCTTTAATCATAGTGGCAAATATCTCACGAGTTCTTTGATGTTTTTAATATTTATATTTATATTTATGATTTTTTTTTTCATTTTATTGTTTAAGGACTTAAAAATATCACATTCAATTGTTATTGTACAGGAAATAATACAAGCCCCAATAAATAAGGTAATAATGCGAGAGTGATGATTACATACAATTCATACTTAACCTTTCACAGCACTTCTAAAGCAAACAAATGGAAACTGAAATACAAAACAAGTTCATCAAGGACATAAAAAAGGGAGAAAAAAACTATCTGATTGACCTAAAATAATAATAAGACTTCCTTTTGTCAATTGCTAATTATCGAAAACGTCACTTATGATTCAAATTATGCCTTTTACTTAATTGAAAAAATCTATGAGAAGCATTTTAAAGAATGGATGTGGTAAGCTCCAGGAGTGTGTTTATCATCATTCGTCGAGAATGGATGTGGTAATGAACTTAATATATGCCAAGCCCCAGGAGTGTGTTTATCATCATTCGTCGAGAATGGATGTGGTAATGAACTTAATATATGCCAAGCCCCAGGAGTGTATTTATCATCATTCATCGAGAATGGATGTGGTAATGAACTTAATATATGCCAAGCCCCAGGAGTGTATTTATCATCATTCATCGAGAATGGATGTGGTAATGAACTTAATATATGCCAAGCTCCAGGAGTGTATTTATCATCATTCATTGAGAATGGATGTGGTAATGAACTTAACACATGTCAAGCTCCAGGAGTGTATTTATCATCATTCATCGAGAATGGATGTGGAAATGAACTTGATACATGTCAAGCTCCAGGAGTGTGTTTATCATCATTCATCGAGAATGGATGTGGAAATGACCTTAACACATGTCAAGCTCTAGGAGTGTGTTTATCATCATTCATCGAGAATGGATGTGGTAATGACCTTAATACATGTCAAGCTCCAGGAGTGTGTTTATCATCATTCATCGAGAATGGATGTGGTAATGACCTTAATACATGTCAAGCTCTAGGAGTGTGTTTATCATCATTCATCGAGAATGGATGTGGTAATGACCTTAATACATGTCAAGCTCCAGGAGTGTGTTTATCATCATTCATCGAGAATGGATGTGGTAATGACCTTAATACATGTCAAGCTCCAGGAGTGTGTTTATCATCATTCATCGAGAATGGATGTGGTAATGACCTTAATACATGTCAAGCTCCAGGAGTGTGTTTATCATCATTCATCGAGAATGGATGTGGTAATGAACTTAATATATGCCAAGCTCCAGGAGTGTGTTTATCATCATTCATCGAGAATGGATGTGGTAATGACCTTAACACATGTCAAGCTCTAGGAGTGTGTTTATCATCATTCATCGAGAATGGATGTGGTAATGACCTTAATACATGTCAAGCTCCAGGAGTGTGTTTATCATCATTCATCGAGAATGGATGTGGTAATGACCTTAATACATGTCAAGCTCCAGGAGTGTGTTTATCATCATTCATCGAGAATGGATGTGGTAATGACCTTAATACATGTCAAGCTCCAGGAGTGTGTTTATCATCATTCATCGAGAATGGATGTGGAAATGACCTTAATACATGTCAAGCTCCAGGAGTGTGTTTATCATCATTCATCGAGAATGGATGTGGTAATGACCTTAATACATGTCAAGCTCCAGGAGTGTATTTATCATCATTCATCGAGAATATTGAATAATTATCTTTCCTTTCACTATTGTTTTTTCCTCCACAAAATCTCATCTCCATCAATGCCAAAATCTCATCTCCATCAATGCTAAAACAGAAAGCAGAGTAGGACCTAACAATGACACCTAAGACCTTCAATAATCATTAAATTATAAACATATCATTATGTATCTCTGTTTACAGATGGAGGTGAATATCACTGATGAGTTTCAAAGTGTGATTACATAATATCACCAAAAAAAAAAAAACAACTATATATTAATAAAATATAAACCCCATCCGTATGTATTGGCATAATGATATTGTGTAGTTTAAAATAAATCCAAAAAATCAGGTAAAAAATATTTACATATGACATTATAAAACAAACAAAAGATTTTTTCACAGGGTTACTATTATATTTTAAATATTGGTGCTGGATCGACGTGCTCATATAATATGCAGGTCTGACATCCGAACCCACTAATGACTAATGGGCCTGTTTTAACGTTGTAATGGACAATATTTTGTGTAATTTTTTGAGATTACATTACAACAATGAGCCCATAAGGAATTGAGTTATCAGACCTGCAAATTCGTGCGCATCGTGCTGGATCAAATGAATTTCAATGACGTAAAAAAGCAAAACATAATTTTAAGAAGTTTCACAACAATTGAGGAAGCGTTTCTCAATATAATTTGAATTTCTGTTTATGTTTGAGTAATTATTTTTTTAAAAAGATAATAAAAGATAAAAAAGCATTGAACAAAAAGTATTTAGACGATTTGATTTGTTTTCAGCGTTTTATTCCTTTGAGGTCAACAGAAGACGAGAAAGTGAAAAATAAAAGGATTGTTTATCAATTTGAGATTTAGTTTACCAGCAATTTGACACCCTAAGTCATAAGTGCCTTTTTTTTTAAAATAAAAGGAAGACAAAGAGAGACTACTTCAAAGAAAGAATTTTTTAAACATCTTTATAATATGATATATCTCAACATTGAAATACCATATCTGATGTTCTTTTTCTAAAGTGTGGGGAATGGTCTAATCTATCAAATGATGTTCATTTTACCATAATTGTTTAGTAATTTTAAATCTGGGGATGGGGTGGGGGGGGAGGGGGGCGTAGGGAGGGGGGGGGGGAGCACATTTGGAGGTTGGTCTCAGTCATCCCTTTCCACGGTAGTTAGAAATCTGACTTCTTCCCTTCCAGTGAAAAAAAGTATTCTCACCCAGGGTTCAAGCAAAAAAAAAAAAATGGATAAAGATTCCGCAATCCCACAGGGATAAAAAATTTCCCTTTAATGCCCCTTTCAAAACATTTTAGATACTCAAATCGAGGCTTCCCTTAAGCTGAGCCCTTATAGTTTGTTTGTGCTTGCAACACATTTAGGTCATATCAACAACTGTAAAAAGGAGTAAAAAGTTCTATAATTACAATTAAGGTACCCAAGAAAAAGCAAGACAAAGGGGAATTAGTTCGAATTGGGAACAGATGTAGATACCAAGAGCACACCATCAGTGAACTTAGTTTGAGATCACCTAAATCTCATCCTGACACAAACAAGGTCCCCACTAAGAGGAATACACTCAAATGTTTAGAAATCGTATATAAAACGTAAACAAAACATAATACAGTGAATAACAGAGAGGAGATTTACAAGGGAAAAAAAATCATCTCCCAAAACTAACATTTGACTGATTCCCTCCCAGCCAGAGTATCCGGCCAGGGCCAGGACAAAACCAAGTAATCTCATTCCAATACACAGACAGAAAGCATGTTGGAAAACAGATATAGGGGATAGAAGACACAGTAAGTGCCTCCCTGCCCACTGTGGGAGGCAGGGAGCCCCATCCAGTATCTCATTCCAATACACAGACAGAAAGCATGTTGGAAAACAAGATATAGGGGGATAGAAGACACAGTAAGTGCCTCCCTGCCCACTATGGAAGGTCAGGCATCCCAAGCCATTACAATTATAGTTCTCTTGAGGTCATTAGAAAAAAAAAGTCACAGTGCCTCCTTCAGAATTCAGAATCCAAGACCTTCTGATCCAAAGATGCATTTCTTACCTTCATAGCCACCAACTCTTATTGGATCGATGTCATTCAATGTGAAACGCATTTATCTACAACAATCAAACTAAGAGAATAATAAGAAAATAAATTTAAAAAGAAGATTAATTAATATTAAAATCTTTTCCCACACATTCGATTCCAATGGGGCAAATTGACGGGACAGGCACCAGTTGGAAGGAGACAGGGGGAATCAACACGGAAGTGCTTCATGGATCTCATTCTACCAATAGTAACGTCAACACACACATACACAGACGACACACACACACACACACACACACATATGAATACACACATTCAAACACAAACACGCACTGACATTTTAAAACTTGCATATATGAAAAGTTTGAGGCAAATATAGCAGAGACATAAAAATACAATTTAATATGTAATTTGTTTTTAATTAAATTTTTTCTTTGTGCATATTCATTTTACACTTGTGTCCATCCCTACTTCCGTCTTCTCAGATTTTCTCAGATGTGACCTTTATAATACCCTCACTTCTATTATCTTATTGTAGTACAGTGTAATATGGCAAGATCTATAAATAGCAGTGTGATGTAAATCAAGTGTTTGTATGCTTGTTACTAAACCTGCAATGCTACAAAACTTATATAATTTCAAACATGGTAGTCTTGGCATTTAACTTGGTGAGAATCCCAATCCTCTTACATTGCATCAATGTTCACATCATCATTCTTATGTTTGTTTTTGTTTTTTGCAACACTGTCAGTGTCAGGCCATTACAGCGCCAGTAAAAAGGAAGAAGATGGAACAGTCTCTAAGCGGAGTGTCTCGAATAGGAATCAGAAGTATCAAAGTGCTTAGAGATCACCTTAAAGTCTTACATAGACACAGGCATAGGATCCCTCTAAGAGGAATACACTCGAATATTTATAAAACATTATATCCAGGTCATAAAATTATAATAGTAAAAAACAGAGAGATAATTTACAAGGAAAAAAATATCAACTCCCACAACAAATAATATACATTTGACTGTTTCCCTCTCAGTGAAGAACACTGGCCAGGGCCAGAACAAAAAAAGCAATTTTAACCCAAGACAAAGACAGAAAACAATCTAAAGAAAGCTTAAACTAACCACTATTGGGTCGGTCCAGAATTCAATTCTGTCAGTGATTTCTTTCTTTGATTTGTTTCATTTCTATAATTGTGAGTCCCTGTTGAGCAAATTGCTGTGAGACTGTGTGTATCCTAGTAGTAAAAACAAATCTTGTTGAATCTCATTCCCTTTAACAATCACACATTTTAAAATCAACCCTACCTACCCACAATCACACATTTTAAAATCAACCCTACCTACCCACACACAAAATCAACCTACTACCACAACACATTTTAAAATCAACCCTACCTACCCACAATCACACATTTTAAAATCAACCCTACCTACCCACAATCACACATTTTAAAATCAACCCTACCTACCCACAATCACACATTTTAAAATCAACCCTACCTACCCACAATCACACATTTTAAAATCAACCCTACCTACCCACAATACACACCTTTTAAAATCAACCCTACCTACCCACAATCACACATTTTAAAATCAACCCTACCTACCCACAATCACACATTTTAAAATCAACCCTACCTACCCACAATCACACATTTTAAAATCAACCCTACCTACCCACAATCACACATTTTAAAATCAACCCTACCTACCCACAATCACACATTTTAAAATCAACCCTACCTACCCACAATCACACATTTTAAAATCAACCCTACCTACCCACAATCACACATTTTAAAAATACAACACTACCTACCCCACAATCACACATTTTAAAATCAACCCTACCTACCCACAATCACACATTTTAAAATCAACCCTACCTACCCACAATCACACATTTTAAAATCAACCCTACCTACCCACAATCACACATTTTAAAATCAACCCTACCTACCCACAATCACACATTTTAAAATCAACCCTACCTACCCACAATCACACATTTTAAAATCAACCCTACCTACCCACAATCACACATTTTAAAATCAACCCTACCTACCCACAATCACACATTTTAAAATCAACCCTACCTACCCACAATCACACATTTTAAAATCAACCCTACCTACCCACAATCACACATTTTAAAATCAACCCTACCTACCCACAATCACACATTTTAAAATCAACCCTACCTACCCACAATCACACATTTTAAAATCAACCCTACCTACCCACAATCACACATTTTAAAATCAACCCTACCTACCCACAATCACACATTTTAAAATCAACCCTACCTACCCACAATCACACATTTTAAAATCAACCCTACCTACCCACAATCACACATTTTAAAATCAACCCTACCTACCCACAATCACACATTTTAAAATCAACCCTACCTACCCACAATCACACATTTTAAAATCAACCCTACCTACCCACAATCACACATTTTAAAATCAACCCTACCTACCCACAATCACACATTTTAAAATCAACCCTACCTACCCTTTCTTCAAATTCAAACCAGATTTAATGGATTATGAATTGGTAATGTCAACATCACTTTCAATTAATTCAAAACATTTTAAAGGTTTACAAGTGCGTGCAATACTGGGTTTTTTTTTTCCGGTCATGATAACAACGCCTGATGATATCACTGTGGTTATAAATGCATGAATAAAGCAGACAACAAAAAATGACAATGACAAAATACCAATCAAAAAGGAATGCAGCAGACATTGAGCTCTTGTGGTAGAAATCTAACAATTCAAACAGTGAAACAATATGTATGTGCCGGTACGACAACAGCCTTACGTGCGGATTTCCTTTTTTTTTTAAATGATTTACAGGCTGGGCTTTATTTAAATCTATCTCTCTATCTTTGCCTTTAAATTTGACGTAAAAATATAAATGTTAATTTCTTGTTTTAACATTTTACAATATAGAATCATCATCATTGATTACAATAAATTTGAAAAGAGTAGAGTTTATAAAATATGATTAAGTTTATATGATAAATAATGGTCTGGTTTACATACAAGGGAGAGAAAGACAATTCATTAGCAAGCAATATATGTATCATGAGTATAGATATATTGCATAATACAGTAGAAATATCATTCATTATCCTACCATAAATGAAATGATTGCTTTCGTCAGACTAGAAGAGATAAAAAAGTCATGGCGCTTATGATCAAAACAATAGTATCAGATCCTTGGATCAAATTCTTCAAGAATCAAAGTGGAATTTACAGACATGAAATTCAACAATTTATTGCAGGGGTTGTTTTGGTTGTTTTTTCAGAGGGGAGGGGATGGGGGGGGGGGGGGGGGGGTTGTGCTAGCGACACTTTTAAGGTCATTCAGTGTCAGAAAAAAGGAAGGAGGAAGATAGCGGAGCAGTCAAAAGAATTTATAGATCTTAAAAAGAGTTCAACTGCACTCACGACGCCTTAAAAAAAAGGAGGACAAAGGAATCGGTTCACATAGGGAGGATTGCATGACACATCAAAATTGATGTCTAGCTTAAGACCGTTTTAAAGTCCCACTAGATACAAGCACAGGATCCTGCCAGGAGGAGTATACCCAGATGGTTTATAAAATCCTTATCAATGTGTAAATGACAATACACTATTGAAAGACGATTTACTTGGAAAAAAGAAATCTCTCACGGCAAAGAGTCTGAAACTAAAAAGTCTCATTCCAAAACAAGGACACAAGGCGACATGGGGAAGGATATATGATCTTGTAGAAGGCATAGCAAGGCTGTGGAACCGATCAGTGAAGGGGGAGGGGAGGGGGGAACGTTCCCCCATCCTTAAGGGAAATTCCACCCACAGCGTGAGATTTTATAACTGAGCCTTTACCCAAATACATTTTACAATTAATTTTGAAAAGATAAGCCCTGTAGGTGGCAAACTGCAGAGAACGACGGGGGAATTATAAAAGTTGAAAATAGATCAAATGTAAATAATTTCAAAAATTTCCTGACAAGACTTTTTACTTTTTACCTCTTAATTCTTTTCAAAATTTCAGCTTGAAAATTATGCATATTTTCTTTCAATTCTCAAGATTTTAGTTTGAGCAAAAAAATAGGGAAATAAAAGAAGAAAAAAAACAACAAAGAATGCATTTAAAATAGTATAACACATAAGTAAACAAAGACAGGATATTGGACACCGAAATTAGAACAATTGTTTGGACATTCAATAAGTGCAACAGTATTCTACAATGAAATGAACGATATCTGAATCTACAAAAGTAAAGAAAATGAGGATAATATACAAATTTGGACGAATTCAAGGTTCAAAGCTAAGCTGTTGCTATCTCTCTTTGTTTTCTGGGAATATATCAAAACCAACATATCAATGACAAGATTTTGAGAGATAAGCTAGAATTACAAATCCAAATGAAATATTTTCACCTATTATCATCTGATCTTTGATTGGAACCCGCAAGGAAAGGTTGGGCGTCCAAAACAGACATGGAGGCGCTCACTGCCAGACGAAATGAAAATGGCAGGCCTCACCTGGTAGGCTACCAAGAAAATGGTCAAGGACAGAATTAGATGGCAGATGTTCATAAAGGCCCTATGGTCCACGAGGAGTAAAGAGGATTAAGTAAGTAAGTAAGTTATCTGATCACAAACCCTGATTATTTCTTGCATTTACCAATCATTTGGCCAAATTCTCAAATTTCATCTCCCTTTTCAGTCAGCTGATCCGTTTAAATGCATATTAATATCACAATTTGATTCCACTGATATTATGAAATACAGGAATGTTGGAAGCCAAAGGAGTGACAATTTATTTTTTGAAGTGTCGATAGCTTATCACAAAGAAGAGCGGGTGTCCACACATCATCTCACTGAAATGTTTCAGCCACTTCACCCATTTCAATAAGACATGCTGTGGACCTCTAGCACTAGTTTCTCCCGCCTTTATATATCATTATATTACTATTCCATATTATCTTTGTTGTTGGCTAAAGAGAAGTTTCAGTCTGACACGATCCAATTATTCTTATTTGATTTTTTAAAAATAAAATTAAGTCTTTAAAAATCCCTTTATTTATCACCAAGGGGAAATATGTCTTTAGGGTCTAATCCAAAAGAAGAATGGAATAATCAAGGCATCAGCTACTGCGCAGTGCTGCAAACATAGTAAAGGTGAGGTGCTCAAGGCCACCCAAGGACTCAAACCCAGTACTTTCTGGGTACAAAGCAAAGACTGTGCCACGTTGACCCATTAGGCTGTTTTATCAATATTGCTCAATACTTTTGGAATCCAATCTATTGAGTTTATAATTCAGAGAAGAGAATATCCCAGGCGATTTATGGATTCTATATCATTGGAGAGAAATACCCTGGCTATCTGCATATATCAGACAATCAAATCAGACATATTAACTATAATTATTTTGCCATAGCAAATTATGACACAAATGGGACGAGGATCCTTAAAATTACCAAAACAATTCTGTATTTCAATAATTCAATCATCTACAAATATTAAAAATCCTGGATTGCAACGATTTTGAACAATTAGATCACTGTTTATCTTTAGTAAAAAAAAAATGTTAATGTACACACATAAGCCAATTGATAAATAAACAAAATGCAACAAATAAAATCTTAACTACCAGTATTTCCTACAGATTAAAACAACTGACACCAACGCTATCAAATAATGCAAACGATCAAACTGAAAGTGTATCTTTGAACTGATGAATATGTACAAAAAATATTGATGAATAAATAACATCTCATAACAAAAGAATAATTGCAAGACATTTTGAGATAGCTTTGCTTGCTAAAATATCTTGCTATATCTTTATTGATAAATAAAGTATATTCACAACACAGTGAGGTCTTCCAGCCTTTAAACGACAAGACTTACAACGTTACTAAAGAGAACCCTTACAGCAATGTGACCCAGTCTTCACTGAAGATCTATTCACATCACTGTGATGGCTCTCTTGGTGAAAAAAAAAAAGGTATGACAATATTGTGTTAGAGAATTAAAATGGAAAATAGACCAAATTCATTTCCATTTAATCTGGCCCACTCTAAAATCACATACAGAATTTGTATAAAGGTTCTCTGAAAATAATATAAACAACCCCTACAGGAAAAGAGATGGATAAACTTAATCGGAGGGAAGTGGTTGCTTCATCAAAACCTTAAACGAATCAGCAAAAAATTAATTTTGCTAAAACACATTATCATGCAGCTAGTTATATTCCTATTTTATCTTTCAAAAAGAAGAATTCTTCAAAGTAAACCGCAGAGATCATAAAAACATCATGAAAAAAATAAACCCCACTCAAAAGGTCTAAAATTAATTTAACATCCAGATACCCCATATTGTCATATCACCTAAAAATAAAAAAGAGACATTTGAGGCCCGGAAACCAGTTTTATTCAACTGCAATTAGGATTTGTATACATCAAAACAGCTTCCAGTTTTGCATTGATACTATTTAATTTCTCAATATTGCATGAATATTCTATGAAATATTATAGACCTGCATAAAATCCCATCATAATCAATGACGTAGTAATATTGTAAACGACGTTCAATCCACATTTCAGGTAGTTTGTAATTCCGTTTTAAAGTTGGCATCATTAGGTTAACAATTCTCCATTTGCACATCACAATAAACAAGGACTTATAGTGTTCAATACAAATTTTGCAAAACAAGATGGCTTCAACTTTCAGCATTGTCAAAATGTTGTTTTTGTTTTGTTTTTAAGGGTTTTACGGTGCTTGCAACACATTTCGGTTATGTCAGCGCCAGTAAAAAGGAAGAAAATGGGATAGTAAAAAGTTCTAGAATTACAATTAAAGCATCCAAGAAAAAGTAAGACAAAGGGGAACTGGGAACAAATAGGGATCATATGTAGATTCCAAGAGCATATAATCAATGTACTTAGTTTGAGATCACCAATAAGTCTCATCCGGACAAAAGCACGGTCCCCAATAAGAGGAATACACTCAAATGCTTACATTATACATTCAAAATAACAAATATAATAATACATAACAGAGAGATGATTTACAAGGAAAAAAATATCATCTCCCAAAACAATAATTATGCATTTGACTGTTTCCCTCCCAGCTAGTACTCCGGCCAGGGTCAGGACAAAACCAAGTAATCTCATTCCAAGACAAAGACAGAAAGCATGTTGGAAAACAGATATAAGGGGATAGAAGACACAGTATGTAGGGGGAGGTCAGGAACCCCACCCAAGTCAAAATGTTTGTGCTTGATCGACAAGAGTTTCCTGACCTTACAATGTATCAGCCGGTTAAATAATCATTACAACAATAGCACATATAAGCCCTCTCTTTGAAAGCATGTAAAATTTAAATGCAGAATACAAGATATGCATACAACACAATAATATTGATATTGTAACAGTTCATGATATCCGAATATAATAATACAACAGCTTTGCTTTGATTTTTAAAATATCTACTCATGATAGAACTCTGCCCTAAATATCAAATTACTCACTGAAATTATTCGACATAAAGTGGAAAGGGAATGAGATTTTTTATTACAAAAACTTTTATCTAACGAATTCTGTAAGCCTTCTCTAAGACCACGTGTATATTTTTATAATTTTCAAAATGTATTCCATCCTCTTTGAAAAATAGAAAAATTGCCCTTTTGAAAAAATATTACATCAATAAATAATTGTCACTATTTTTCACAAAATACTAGGATGATTGTTCCTGCATTGGTTTTGGTGTCGCCACAATGTTGTTGACTGAACCAATTCGCATGAAAAACTTGCGGAGTGTGGTCATGATTTCGTGTTTGAGGGGAAGAGTGATGACTTCACACAACATGGGATAGTAAACACTGGAATGGACTTTGAACTGGAAACAGACAAATATAACACTGGTTGAGTTTTGGTGACAAGTAATCAATATTATGAAGAATGATATAATAAAACGAGCGCATTTATATAATGCAATATCTACTAAGCATGCTCAAAGCACTTTACAAGCAGTCCCTCGCCAACCGCAAAACTCAACATGTAGTTAGGCTATCTTATAATTTTTCAAACAGAGACAATGATATTAACAGCCAGTTACTCGTTTTCCACTGGAGTGAGAGAATCTGAGTGAAGAGCCTTGTCCAAGGACTCAACTAAAACTATGCACTGCTCAAAGCTGGACTCAAACCCTGGACCTTCTGGTTCGAAGGCAACTGTCATACGACTAGATTAAATAGCCGCATTAATCGAAGTAACCAAATTCAGCAATTTTGATTAAGCTATGAAAGCATGCATCTGCGATTATAATGATACGAGTGTAAAAAAAACACATATATTGAAATTGAAGGCAAAATTGATTTTTATATATATTTGACAAAGACAATTAATCAGCTTAGAAGTTTCAGACATGCCCTCTCTCACCCAAATAAGATGATAGATAAATATTACTTAGAATCAGATGAGAGTTTAATGACTGATCAAATGATTGAGATAAAATAATAGTTGTATCTATGGTGGTGAGACACCCTTGGATCTGCAATTTGTGGGTTCAAATTACTGAGATTTGATCTCAAGACTGCCTAGTTATAATAACTCTTCACTTATGCCCTGTCCAGGCAATTTGTGTCTCGTCTGAGACCACTTTGAGAGTCCCATGCATCAAGTACAGGCAAAGGATCTCAAGAATAAGGGATTTACTCAAATGCTCAAAAATACATATCAACAATTACAATTACAACAATAGAATATTAATGGCTTCGGTAGCACTAATGCTAGGCCAAATCACTTGTTTTGTTTGTTTGTTTTTCATTGTTTTAAGGCGGTTGCAACACATTAAGGTTATATCAGCGCCAGTAAAAAGGAAGAAAATGGGATAGTAAAAAGTTCTAGAATTACAAGTAAAGCACAAAAGAAAAGGTGAGACAATGGGGAATTGGTTCAAATAGGGAACAGATGTAGATTCCAAGAGCACACCTTCAAAGTACTAAGTTTGAGATCACCTAAAAGTCTCATCCAGACACAAGCACAGGTCCCAACTAAGAGGAATACACTCAAATGTTTACAAATCATATAATATAATATGTAAACTAAACATAATACAATGCATAACAGAGAGATGATTTACAAGGAAAAAAATATCATCTCCCAAAACTATAACTCTACATTCAACTGTTTCCCTCCCAGCCAAGGACCTCTGGCCAGGGTCAGGACAAAACTAAGTGATCTCATTCCAAGACAACCACAGGAAACAATTGGAAAACGGGTATGGGAGGATAGAAGACACAGCATGTACCTCCCTGCCCACAATGGTAGGTCAGGATCCCAAAACTATCCAATGAAAATGCTTCAATTTGACATGTTATCCAATCTTTCATGTCCATTGGACTTTTATACCATCCTTATGTTTAAAACAATCTCCTGCATAATTGAGTTTTCCCCAAGTCGAATAGTTTGCTAACAAAGTATATATCTTGTGACACTTTGCATCAATTACTGTTAGATATTTACACATTAATGAAAACTCAAAGGTAGGTTAACTCCCGTGTCAATTGATAATATCAATCAAAGCATCTTACCCTGTCATCTGGCATTCTCATTAATCGGATCAGCAACAACAACAACAAACTAGCCCAAGCCTCTCTGTGGCTGTCTGACTGGAGGGACAGGAAATACTCCAAGGCTTCTTTACATACGCTGAAAGAAAGACAAGGATCAAAAGGGAAACTTTTACAGTATTGATTAAACAATGGCATTTTGTAATACGCAGATCAAGTACACTAAAACTAATTTATACTGTCAAATGAAAATAATTACTGGGAAAGGGATGATAAAAGGTGAATATTCATATTTTTTCTGAACATTTCCAGTAACTTAAAAACTATTGATATAAATATGAAAAATAAACAACATCCACTTCTTTATATTACACACAGTACAAAGCAAAACACTTTATGTTACACTACTCAATTTATACCTCAAGAGCTTTTTCTCCACATCTGGCCAAGAATCTTTCCTGTCATCATCGTTGTACAACCGGAACAGGATACGGAACAGACAGGCTAAACTTTGTGTTTCCTGCTTCAGCAGATTGGGCTTGGCTTTGCCCTTGAAACCTAAATATGGAGTAGCGTCAACAACACACAGTCAAATATATCAAGTCAATATGATTGAGCAAATAAAAGTGGGGTTCAATTTTACTTTATTCTGACATCATGTTTGGTGGGGAGGAGTTGGCCAAGTGGTTAAAGCACTGCACTGTGACCCAGGAGGTCCCAGGTTCAAGCCCTACTTCGGGATCTATCGTATTTTTCCTTGGGCAAGATTGTTAAACTTGAATATATTCAATTTAACAACATGGATGATAACTGTTGACATCAAACATATTTTTGTTCATGAAAGACAAGATAATGCCTAGGTAACGGCATCAAAAGATAAATCAATTTTGATAATTTTTAGCATCAGATTTATCTGGACAAATTACCAAATTGAGGCAGCTGGTCAAAGACAGCCCAAGGAAGGGGAACGGATGAGATAATGTCAATAATATATACTAACCAGCTTTCCACAGATTGTTCCTCTGTTCGTGATTGGAATTGAAAGACTTGGCAAATCGGTGGGACTCCAGGAGGCAGTCGACAAACATGATGAGCTGACTTGAGGAGAGGAACTGGTACATCCCCTGGCTTTCACCACTCTGGTCATGGAACGAGTCTGACAGGGAATCGGGGTCCGTCCCCTAGAACCAATAACAAAAGATTGAGTTCGACAGATTTTTGCTTTTTAGTAGCTTTGACAGTGGTTGCGACATTGTAGGTCGTATGTGACAATTTAGGGAGGGAGCAAGCAAATACGCATTTTCAGATATTTAGGAAAAAGGAACCGGTTGGGACGGTCAAAAGATTATAAACTGAGAGACAAATGCAATTACCATTTTCAACATCAATGAATTTAATGCAAAAACAATTGGAAACAATATAAGTAAAACAGTAAATAAAGAATAACCATTTCTAAATTTAACGATACACAACATGTCACATTTGTTTCAATTTCTATATAATTTATTTGAACTTATGACGCTGACTAAAAGTTTGTGATGACACTAAATCTTTTGTAACCACTTTATGCATTCAAGCATGGGAAATGTGTGGACCTCATTGAGGGTGCGATAAATAGGGATTTTACAGTACATTGTCCTCCATATATTACCTGGGCAACAGCCAAGTTTTCAGCATCCTCTCTGCGACTGGTGGCTGGAAAGAATACAATATCATCTATAGTCTGAATGAGTTCCAGCTGGACGACACAGCGAATCAACAACCCTTGGAATACCATCTGGTCATTGGCTGACTCTGAATAGAAATATGCATTAGCAAAAAGATTGGACACGTGTATCACAACCTGTAAATCTATTATCAATGTAGTGTATCATCTGTATCTATATTATATCTTTGCGAAGTTGACACTTTGTCTTGATTGTTTGTTGCTTTAGGTCTCTTCCAACACAATTGAGGTTATATGAGAGACCGCTGAAACAAAAAAACAAGCAATCTAACAAAAATAGTACAAATGTAAATCAAAATCATAACCTAAAGATATCATAAGCTAAATTATAAATAACCAAGAACAAACAGACAGAAGATTTACAGAAAAAAAAAATATCCCCTGTCAAAAATACAATCACAAACCAAAGAAGCAGGATAGGCTAGTAAAGAGAAGAAGAAACGACATCACTATCAGATCGTACACCCATGAGAACATCATAGGTATATGATTCAAGGGTGATGCTCCCATCCAACCACCCGCACACTTTGTCTTGATTGTTAAATTTGACTTGTGGATAAAGTCTTCTTATAAAGAACAAACAGTGGAAAGCAATCCACCTTTTAGCAAAGCATATAAGTTGTCATTATATGTTTAGAAAAGGTTATAAGACTATACAACCATTAAAAATATTAACACCAGAGCAATCTTCATAATGTAATGAGTCAAAATTAGTACAAGATCATCTAGTTATCCCCTAAACTGAGAGATAATTATGCAATGTATAATGTCTCTCCAGTTAAGCTCTTTATTTAAAACTATAATAATAATAATATAAAATATTTTCAGTTAATGTACAAATTTTGTTTTTAAACAGTGTTTATAACAAATTATGAATTAAGACAACTGGTTTAAAGATTGCTGGACGAAAATTAAGATCCATATAAAAACTATTTATTATGTCACGACAAGAAATTTCTTGTTTCAATAAAACAGATTCTATCAAATGTATTGATAAAATGCAACAGAATAAAGGCATAAGAAAGATCATCATCGTAATCATAATCCTCATCTTCATAATCATCATCATCAACACCATTCTTACTTCTGATAGGCTTTGTGTCTTGGTGTGAGGTGTGCGAATCTTGTGACACGGTACTCTGTACACTGATAACACTGTCTGCTCTGTCAAGACGTACTGAGTCGGTCTTGTTGTCTTCCTGCAGATAAATAAAAGAGGTGGGGTAGAAAATGATACATTAGTTTGTAAAAGTGAATTTGATTTTATAATTCATGACTATTGGCGTTGTTTTCCATTTACAGCACCATCTTTTTAATGTTTGTCATAATTATAAATTTAAATATATAGGCTTCGTTCATAACAAAGAAAATGTTTGTCATACTTGAAATTAAGACAAAAGGTCAAATTTATGTCAAATATTATGAGGAAACAATTCAACCCTTTCAATACAAATAAATAAAATGCTTCAAACACTGGCTTGTCATAACTTACATCTTTCAAAACTTTTAATAAACATAGTTGGATAGAGTGTGAAAACAACAAAAGACAACATTAAAAAAAAAAAATATCTAAACACATTTAACGACTTATTGACATGGAATGATTTACTTACACCAGATGTAACAGTATTATTTGCTTCTGATTTGGTGGGGCTTGTGCTATCCACCACTGTTTCTGGTTGCCAAGTTAGAAGCCTGAAAATGGAAGTTAAAAATATACAAATTATGATAACACCATTCTTCTACTTTGGTGGCGGCTTTATTTTCTTCCCTAAATGAGGCTATTTTATTTCTTCCCTAGCCGCCAAGACCTTAATTCTAAGTTATTCTCATCACCATTGCATTTATAATCATAGACAAAAAAAAAAACTGCAAATATATTTGGCAAAGTTGAAGACTTTGAAGACAAAACATGAAGCATATAATGGATGTCTTGAGTGCAAACTATTCTGATTATAATTAGAATAATGATATGATGTGACCTTGGACCTCTGCTGAAAAACACAAATGTGGTTGTTTTAATACAGAACATAAGGACTGAACAAAATGTGGAAAGGGAAAACAGATTTAGGGAGAAAGAAGAAGGTGCAGCAAGAGTGACTTCCCCTAGCCACCCCACGTGACATCAAAAGCCACTCCCCCATGAAAAGATTTGAACTCTTTCTGATGTTTCCTTACTTGTTTGGAATGGTAGATTTGAAGATGTCCAGCATACAACTGCAGGTTTTGTCCCAGGCATCAGATGAAAACTTACTGCCATTGGAGATGACAAGATTTTCCAGACAGTTTGTACCTGACCTAGAAACAACAAAAGAAAAGTATAATATTTTCAAATGTGTCACATGATAAAATGAACGGTCCCATAAACTTTGTGCAGCTACATGGTCTTGTGGTATGGTATTCGCCTTCAGATCGGAAGGTCAAGGTCTGTATACTTAAACTTGTTGCAAATATTTAAAAAATTTGAAATATTGGACAAAATAAACCAAAACTGCCACTGCTAGTACCATAGCAAGCAATCCAGAATTTGTCCATTTTATAAAAAAAAAACAAAGCTCTGAATTCGTTTCACTTTTTCTTATTTTCCTCCTTAAGCTCTTTACTATGTTAACATCTCATGTATTGGTTTTGTTTACATTAGAATTGCCAGATGTAAAGGAACTTTTAGTGACAGGCAATGAATTTTGCATTCAACAATACTTTGTGAACATGAATTTTGTGTAATTACATAAGAAACTTGCAAACCTGGCTAATTGTTCGTTGTCTTGAGCTACACACCACTGTAGCATCTGGAAAAGTTCTGTGAGGAGGAGGGGAGATAATTGCTGGTAGTACTGGGAGAAAACATCGATAATGGCGTACAGGGCGTGGTTGCAGGTTGTTGTCATCCATTCTGATTTCTAAGAGGGATAAAAAATCATATAGATCTTAATTATATGTCAATTAGGCGATAACTATGTTGCATGCTCCATCAAAATATCACTTACTACAAAGAATTAAAAATAATCAATAATTTTATAATAAAACACTAAGTAATTCCTGAAACTTAAATGTCATTGCTGATGAGAGGTATAAAATCTGTGAGGTAGCACCTCACTCTTTTCTTTAATAATAATAAATAAAAAAATCCATTTTTAAACTTAACTTTTAAAAAATAACATGAATTATTGTTGAAAACAAAATTCATGGACATGAATAATGAATACGAAATTCAATGCATGTTACAAAAGATTTTTTTCTTAATGCAAACTGTTGTTCCATATTTGAATCATGATTCCTTGTTTATTTTCTAAACAACATATACATATTAGCAGCAAAACAACAAAATACTCATCAATGACAACTTTATATTTTTTTAACTTCCTATTAAAATTTCAAAAAACTTATGAATCCTGGTACAAACCTCACTCTGCTGCTCTGGTAATTTCATGACATCAAATATTCTAAAGACGATACGGAACAAATCCTTCCACCAGTGAGATTGGAAACTCTCTCCATACGTCTTCATAATCTCAAACATGACTGTAAGACCTCTGGATAAGACAAAAAAATTACCAAATTATCAATAAATTATACATTTTAAAAAAAAATCTAAAACAATATGCAATCATAAATTTCTTGATGACTCAAGGAAAACAAAAATATTTATGCTTCAAAGGTAAATTTCCATTATCCTAAAATTTCACTTCAGATTTCGTTTTTATAACAACTTAATGCATTTTGCACTCTGTAAAATAACGTCATAACATAAGTTTAATCTAGCTGAACATAATATTGAAATTTAAAAATTCCCTCAGATTAGCATTGCCCTTAGGGGCTTGGAAACGTGTGCTATTAAAAAGAGAGATGAAAAATTGTATATCAAAACAAGATCATGTGTTATAAGAAAAATCAATGAACAGAGAACTCTACTATTATGATCATCAGAAAAGCAAGAGTGTGATCATTTTTAACTAGCAAAATTAATATCAAAGTTAACAGCAAAATTGCCCTACACGGGAAGGCCCAGGAGAACAGTGGAGGGAGAGATGAGAGAGTGCCAGCATGGAGACTTGGAGCTCCCTGAAGAGGATGGTCATGGACAGAGGAAGGTAAAGGTCTTTCGTTGGCACCCAATATGCCATCTGGCTTAATGGGCAGTAAGTAAGTACTGTTAATAGTTATGCTATTGCCTGATGTAAACAAGAAATTCATAAAAGATCCATATGTACAAACATAATGATTACCTTGTCCTTACATCCAGTTTACACCTATTGATGACACAAGATAATTCAAACAAGACGGGAAACCAGCCTTTCACCCACACTCTGTCTTCTTCCGGTACGTTAATCTCTTCTCCAGCATGCTCTCGGAACATCTGGAATTTCAATCAAATATCTTTTAGAAACAAAGAAGCCGGTAAGACAATAAAATGACTTCATTAAAAACACTTAAGAAACTGTCAGGTGTTGGGCTTTGAGTATATTCTTTAATATCATGTATTATAATGTAGCATATTTCCACAGTTGAACTATGCAAATTATGCTTAACATTGTTATAACTAGGTATTCTACACACAATCTATAAAGAGAATAATCTTGGAAAAGACTCTATACTCAAATTCGCTCACCTGATTCAGGTGTAAAATGAGTACCTGGCCGTAAACAGTGTTGTCTCTGTCAGAAAAGAAATTGTGGTATAGCCTAACAGGCATCATGTCTCATCCTACATGTTAAGTGATTCTGTTGGCTATGGACCCCTTGTAAAGCACTCGAGCACACTTGGTGAATATTGCACTATAAAAATGCTCAAGTTTGGGGGGGGGGTGTTCATACAGCAATCCATAGCGGTTCTAATCATTCAAAGAAGAATTTCCCTAATAAGGATGAAACAATTTACTATTTAAAAAAGCACACATGCAAACAACAACAGACTTACATTAGGCTTCTCAGCCACATATTTGGCACAATTTCGTATGAGCCTGATCGCCTCCATGCTGGTGTCTGGGAAGGCAGCATTGCAGGCAAACTCTGACAAGCACTTAACGGCATCTTGGAATGAGTCGATGATGGCAGCAAAGTGTTTCTCAAATATATTTACTGGAAAGGAAAACAGAGACAGGAAGTTAATTCATTTCTTACACTTTCATTGAGGGTAAGAGAATCCACTCTAATGTTTTAAACTGAAATTGACCAAATTAATAACTTAATAAAGCAAGCTAGAATATACAAAGAGCTGTGAACAGTAATCTTCACTTAGTTTCATTCTGTTTGCTTACTCCAATGAATCAATTTAGTTGCCTAAAATAAATAATTTATCTTATTTACCATGATTGACGAGCACCTTGAGGTTTCTACAAATGGTACTATAGAAATATGCTTATTATTATGATCATAATTATCATCACTGTTATTGTCATTATTATTATTATTATATATATTATTTTATTATTATTATTATTATTATTATTATTATTATTATTATTATTATTATTATTATTATTATTATTATTATTATTATTACTTTAACAAAGACAAAAAATCCAACAAGGTTTTGCTTAAACAAATAGATTCCCTAAAAATGCATTTCTTTAATACATACATTTTGATTTAATAATTTCAAATGTAACATTTCACTTACAAATAATCTTCCCTGTAGTCTGGAACGACAAGTCAACAATGCCTTCATCATGGTCAGAGGCAGCTAAATGGAAAACACTGAAAATGTTCTTCCATCCAGATTTGATGTTAGCGGCCTGAGAGTTGACCATCTGAGCTACGCACCTCACCACCATGTCACGGATTGCAGGGGATCTGGCATGATTTACAAACGAATGATATGTCAGTAAAATTTGGTGAGGCATGCAAGGACCTGCTAACAAGTCGGCAACAAAAACACTTGTAGGTATTTATTTTTCTATGTCAGGATGAAAGGTCAATAAAAGTAATTTTTTTAATGTAGTTCACAGGTAACTATAAAGTTAGAGAGACATCAACTGAAAAGCACCAGCCTTGAGTAATACGAAAATCAACACCATAAGGGACTTATTTACTCTACATCTATTTTTGTTTTGTTTTGTTTTGTTTGTTTTTAAGGGTTTTACAGCGCTTGCAACACATTTAGGTTATATCAGCGCCAGTAAAAAGGAGGAAAATGGGATAGTAAAAAGTTCTAGAATTACAATTAAAGCATCCAAGAAAAAGTAAGACAAAGGGGAACTGGGAACAAATAGGGATCAGATGTAGATTCCAGGAGCATACCATCAATGTACTTAGTTTGTGGATCACCAATAAGTCTCATCTGGACACAAGCACTGCCCCCCCCCCCCCCCCCCCCCTAAGAGGAAAACACTCAAATGCTTACATTATAAATTATAACAATTATAATAATACATAACAGAGATGTGATTTACAAGGAAAAAAATATCATCTCCCAAAACAATAACTATGCATTTGACTGATTCCCTCCCAGTCAGGACCCCGACCAGGGCCAGGACAAAACCAAGCAATCTCATTCCAAGACAAAGACAGAATGCAAGTTGGAAAACAGATATAGGGGGATAGAAAACACAATAAGTACCTCCCTGCCCACTATGGGAGGTAGGAACCCCACCCAGCACATCTATTTTTTTTTAAATAAATAAAACAAAACATACCTATTTCTTTTCATTATATGTTCAAAAGGACGCAAGAAATCTTTTTGGAATCTAAAGTTGGCGAATTCTCCCTTCTCAATAAATTTCATGGATAGCTGCCTCAAAGAATCAACAGCAAAGAAGGCAATGTCTTCATTTGGATTGCAGCCCACCTGTGTAATTAAAGATTGAAAGGGGGGGGTGAAAAAATTAAAGATAAACTGTGCATTAAAAATCGTAAGTGGGAAAAGAAAAACAAAGTTTGGGGGAAGGGATGGATTAAATGATATAAAGCATTAAAATTTAATGGGGCAGGCACTTATGTTGGTAACAACAAGATATGAAGTGAGTAGAAAAGTGCCAGAAGACAATAGAGAATAAAAAAAATTTTTCCGCGACGGTGGTGGGGTTTGAACCTGCGACCTTATTGGTACGACAACTCCGCCTGGCAGGTGAGAGCGTGGCTCTACCGTGTGAGCTATCCACGAACACAAAAATATTCGTTTCAAACCCAAAGTCATTTCTAGATCCCTCTCTCACCCACTTCTTGAGATCGCCGATTCGTTCACCACCATCGCGAAGTAATTTTGACCAGCAGTTAAGCTTAATAGCCAATATTCTCATCACAAACATATAACATAGAAACGATTGAGACATTGAGTATGCTCCGGTGTATGGGGTGAATTTTTAATTCAGAAAAGTGAGTGGAGCAGGCACTTATGTTGGTAACAACAAGATATGAAGTGAGTAGAAAAGTGCCAGAAGACAATAGAGAATAAAAAAAATTTTTCCGCGGCGGTGGGGGGTTTGAACCTGCGACCTTATTGGTACGACAACTCCGCCTGGCAGGTGAGAGCGTGGCTCTACCGTGTGAGCTATCCACGAACACAAAAATATTCGTTTCAAACCCAAAGTCATTTCTAGATCCCTCTCTCACCCACTTCTTGAGATCGCCGATTCGTTCACCACCATCGCGAAGTAATTTTGACCAGCAGTTAAGCTTAATAGCCAATATTCTCATCACAAACATATAACATAGAAACGATTGAGACATTGAGTATGCTCCGGTGTATGGGGTGAATTTTTAATTCAGAAAAGTGAGTGGAGCAGGCACTTATGTTGGTAACAACAAGATATGAAGTGAGTAGAAAAGTGCCAGAAGACAATAGAGAATAAAAAAAATTTTTCCGCGGCGGTGGTGGGGTTTGAACCTGCGACCTTATTGGTACGACAACTCCGCCTGGCAGGTGAGAGCGTGGCTCTACCGTGTGAGCTATCCACGAACACAAAAATATTCGTTTCAAACCCAAAGTCATTTCTAGATCCCTCTCTCACCCACTTCTTGAGATCGCCGATTCGTTCACCACCATCGCGAAGTAATTTTGACCAGCAGTTAAGCTTAATAGCCAATATTCTCATCACAAACATATAACATAGAAACGATTGAGACATTGAGTATGCTCCGGTGTATGGGGTGAATTTTTAATTCAGAAAAGTGAGTGGAGCAGGCACTTATGTTGGTAACAACAAGATATGAAGTGAGTAGAAAAGTGCCAGAAGACAATAGAGAATAAAAAAAAATTTTCCGCGGCGGTGGTGGGGTTTGAACCTGCGACCTTATTGGTACGACAACTCCGCCTGGCAGGTGAGAGCGTGGCTATTGTCTTCTGGCACTTTTCTACTCACTTCATATCTTGTTGTTACCAACATAAGTGCCTGCTCCACTCACTTTTCTGAATTAAAAATTCACCCCATACACCGGAGCATACTCAATGTCTCAATCGTTTCTATGTTATATGTTTGTGATGAGAATATTGGCTATTAAGCTTAACTGCTGGTCAAAATTACTTCGCGATGGTGGTGAACGAATCGGCGATCTCAAGAAGTGGGTGAGAGAGGGATCTAGAAATGACTTTGGGTTTGAAACGAATATTTTTGTGTTCGTGGATAGCTCACACGGTAGAGCCACGCTCTCACCTGCCAGGCGGAGTTGTCGTACCAATAAGGTCGCAGGTTCAAACCCCACCACCGTCGCGGAAAAAAAATTTTTATTCTCTATTGTCTTCTGGCACTTTTCTACTCACTTCATATCTTAAAATTTAATGGCATAATTTATCAACCAACCAAGTTTCTACTCCCTGATCAAATACAAAATCAAAATGTAAAGTGTAGTTAAGGTTGCTAACATTAATAAACAATAGTCCAGACCTGTAAGTGGCAGACAATCAAATTGTCTGAAAATTTTTCATGGTAGCAGTTATAAGTCAAGATGCAAACATTGAGTGCAAAATGATGATGACAAGAGTAAATGATTGCAGAGATTTTGTTGGAAATCCGGCAATTGTCAGACACATTTTAAAGGTCTGAATAGTCTTACACAAGATAGATGCTAAACACACAAACCTTATTAAAATGTTCACTCAAGTAGTGCCAGATCCTGGACCACTGAAGACGGATACGACCCATATTGTAGTATGAGATCTCTACAATTTTCTGCAGGCTAAACATTCGAGGGTGGGAGGTACTGGCCAACTCATCCATGGAAATCTGACAAAGGGCACGGGTGAATTCAACTGCAAAAGTGGAAATATAAAAAAAAGACAATTTGATAATAAAAATTGGAGTTCCTGTATCAGCAAAAAATATATAAATAAAGTAAAAATCACCATAAAAAGGAAATAATCACATTGAGGAAAGTACAAAAATCCTTGAAACTTGGGGAGATAATCTTGTGAATAAATTATCAAATACAGGTTATCATCATGTTATCTGTAATTTATAATCCTCTGCACATGAAAACTGATTTTGCATTAACCTAACATATGATATTTTAAAAATATTTAAACCTATAATTACATCCGCATAAATAACAGAGGAAATTATTGTTTAAATAGAATTAAGTCTCAATGTCAAAATTTCAATTTGATTTTATTTTCAAAGGAAAAAAAACCCAGCAAATTATATTTCTATTAATTTATTTTCCTTTATCAATAAACAAACTACATTAAAAATTTAAAAAACTGGCTTGTAAACCACCTACCAATAGCTTCACCATCAAGTTTTACAGAGCCGGTGAAAATTCGATCTACTGCCACGACCACACTTTGTGAGCTTGTTTCTCCCACAGTTTCCTGGAAGTTGGCAAGTCGCTGTCTGTCCATACTGCCAAAATTGCCACCTTTCACAACTGTGCACGAACAGAAAAGAAGGGGAGAAAACAATAAATTCTATCCCGATGCTTTGCTAGTCTTCTTGGCTATCCAATTATTTAATGGAAACTATCCAATAAAACAACTGATCCATTCAATAATATTCCTTTTCAAAATTAATGCATGAAATCGTTATCAGAAAGGATCAGACTCTGTATACCTTTTGTTCCTTTATTATTCTTGTGTTAAGTTCCTTTTTATTTTAAATTATTTTTTTCAATCTTTCCTGGTCCAAGTCAGTTTATTCATTTCTTTCATTATCAGATCCTACAGACGTCCATCAAGTGACAAATATAAAATCTTTATTTTCTTTGCAATAACAAAATATGGATATCAAATAAAATCTGTTTTAATATTAACATAAAATCAAAGATTCATATAATAAAATTCGTTCTAGCAGATGTATGTGGACAGAACTTGAAAATACATCCATTGATGGGTGAAAAAAAAAATTAAATTAAAATTCTTCTAAAATTATGGTTAAAAATCTATTTCTGGAGGAGAAATTTCAAATCTCAACAAATTAAGACCAAAATAAAATTTGTATATATTCAGATTTATAACTGTAGAGTTTGTCTTACCATCTGAATCATGTGAATCAACAGGATGGTGAGAAGAATGATGTTGGGAATTGTTGCTGGTGACACTGGCAATGTACTTGGTCTTCACACCCGTCCCTATCAACTGGGCAAGTTCCAGTTGGGAAATGCATCGCAAAATCTAATTTGGAGGAAAGAAAACACACCTTATAATACAATTAAATACGTTCAATGTGAAAACTGAAGGTATGAAAATAGACTATTCTTTCCGTTTGTTGATTCAGTTCGCATTTTTTCATATTCAAGAACTGTCACCTTTATTTTTGTCTCCATTTACTTTATCCTTTACTGGGGACAAATAGTATATTTTTCAAAACTCAATATAGAATTATTAATAACAATCAGTGGTTTAAACAACAATAACAAAATTAATACTTTTTTTAAAGGTTACATCAGATAAAATATTGAGTTTTCAATTTTTATTCCTCTCCTGAAGGCAACAGAAAAATTGTAATGTTTGAGTATTCAAATTAAAATCTTGATCTTTTATATGGTACAATATCCACTAAAACGTGCTTGAAGAGCTTCACAAGGACACAAATTTCAAAGATTGAGTCAGATTATTGTTAATTAGACCTTGTCAGAATTCACGTTCACAACAACGCTCTCACCTCCAGCCACGATTTGCCCAAATAGTTGCCATCTGTGTGTGCCACGGAGATAAGGGTTTTGATTGTGTCAATGTTCTTGGTTTTCATCTCAGTCATCGGAGTCACACAGGTCAACAAAGTAAAACGGGATAAGGCTTGGACGTAAGCATCTCTTTCCAACTGGAGGAAAAAGTCAATGATTATTTAAAATTTTGAAATTTACTTTTTCAGAACTAGATAGCATATAAGCTGCATAAATTAATTAAAAATGGAGTAAGAAGTATATATGACCAAAGAAAGAAAAATGCATAAAGTGCATGTTTTTAAATCAGACAGAATAGTCTCAAAAAAATATTTGTCTTAAATGACAAGAGAACTATAATACTAAGGTAAGCAGGCAGGCAATAAGTCATAAGGAGTTTACATTTTCATTTTTCAAAAATTATTTTGACTTATTTTTCTGACATTGTAACCCATATTACCTTTTGTTCTAAAAATGCAAGCCGCAATAATATCGCCAACTAAAAATAAGTTTATTGTGAAAACAGCATATCATACTCCCTAATAAGTTTTTGAAGTAGGATTGATATTTCAACTATTTACCTCCATGTGGAAAATACATGAGATCCTAACAGCACACCGAATACCATCCAAACACAACAAGGCAATTTCATTATCATCACAGTCTTGAAGTCCCACACTGAAGGCAGCTAGGAATGGAGTCCATGCAAGCTGTAATAATAATAATAGTAATAATAATAATAATAATAATAATAATAATAATAATAATAATAATAATAATAATAATAATAATAATAATAATAATAATAATAATAATAATAATAATAACAATAACAATAATAATAATAATAATAATAATAGTAGTAGTAGTAGTAGTAGTAGTAGTAGTAGTAGTAGTAGTAGTAGTAGTAGTAGTAGTAGTAGTAGTAGTAGTAGTAGTAGTAGTAGTAGTAGTAGTAGTACTAGTAGTAGTAGTAGATAGTAGTAGTAGTAGTAGTAGTAGTAGTAGTAGTAGTAGTAGTAGTAGTAGTAGTAGTAGTAGTAGTAGTAGTTATAATAATAGTAAAAATAATAATAATAATAATAATAATAATAATAATAATAATAATAATAATAATAATAATAATAATAATAATAATAATAATAATAAAATAATAATAATAATAAAATAATAATAATAATAATAATAATAATAATAATAATAATAATAAATTCTGCTAATGGGAATTGCTTAAATCTGTTTTAAGAAGAAAGAGAACATCATTATCTATTTAAGAGTTTGTACTAATTTTTCTTTATTGAATTTTCGTCTTGCATAAAGGCTTCAATTGATGATTCTTAATTTTTTCTTCCTTCATTTTTTTTAATTGGGGGAGGAGGGGGGGGGGGGGGGGGGGGGGGGATAGCAGCATTTTTAACAATATCAAGACTTCTTAAAGATATGATAAAAGTTTATGTAAAAAATTTCGAAACATACATCAAAATTTTAGTAAGACCATTCACACCAAAATCATTTCTCTAAATAACAAACATTTCAAATAAGCATTTAAGCATTTACTTGTATTAACATCACCCAATTTATTTATTCTTTAAAAATAAAACACATTCCTGATTTCATATTCCCATCACCTACCGTCATATAAAATGAACTGACATTGCAGGCAAGTGAGAGACTCATTTACTGGAGGTGAATAGGGCAGCAGGAATAGTATTCCCCCACTATAGCATTGAACTCAGTTCGTTCGCATCATGAAGTGAGAGAGCTCTGCGCCACTCACTACACAAGAACATCAAATTGAGGTAAATACCTTAAACATGGGCCTGACATGTTCCTGGTGTGTAGCACTGGTAAAGCTGGCCTGTAAATGACTGACACTCTCCATCAAAGCCTTGGCGGTTTGGGCCATCTGCTCCATTTCCACGTGGTACAATAATTTCCTCTGTTTGTCTGATGTAATGTCTCCTAATAGAAAAAGGAAGAAAAATTTTGATGTTTTTTTCTTTTTTTCTCTTTTTAATTAACCCCCCCCCCCCCCCTTTTGCACTTATGTCAATCCCCCAATGAAACAATAACACACCACTTGCTCGAATATCAACCTCTTGAAGACCTGAGATGCACATTCCTCCCACCAAACCCAAGCATCAGTAACACACTGGAATGGGAACCTGGAACAACTACTTCTAAGTCGTGGCACAAGACCGGAGGGCTAGAGCTCAGGTGGTTGCTGGTCGCGAATAAATAAGTAAGTTAAGCCCCCCCCCCCCCCCCCCCCCCCCCCTCCACGCACACACACACACACAAAAAAAACCCATTGAGATAACGCAAAAACATCATGTGTTGAAATAAAACTAAGTCAACAAGGATAATCATAACACCTGTTATGGATGTGAATATTTAGTTTTTGAAAAATTCAGCCATTGCCCATGTATTTATAACACCATCCAAATCTATTTCAGAAAGTATAAGACCTACGTGCTGAAGTATTTGGTTTGACCCCTCCTGACGTCTTCATCTTGATCTCATTTTCTTTAATTTCATCATAAATATTTGAGAGGTAATCTTGAGGCAAATCTTTGCTGTCGTTGATGCCTCTATTCATCCTGATGTATTGCTCTTTAGTCATCTTGGAATTTGGCTTTACCTGGAATACATTTTAAAAAAACAGAATGTAAGGAAATACATCAACATAGCGTTTTCTTTTGTTTTAAGGAGGTTTACAGCAAATGAAAGAGTTTGGATCAGATCGTTGTTGTTTGTTTTTAAGGATTTTACGGCGCTTGCAACACAGTTAGGTTATATCAGCGCCAGTAAAAAGGAAGAAAGTGGGATAGTAAAATGTTCTAGAATTACAATTAAAGCACCCAAGAACAAGTAAGACATAGGGCAACTGGGAACGAATAGGAATCAGATGTAGATTCCAAGAGCTTACCACCAATGTACTTAGTTTGAGATCCCCTATAAGTCTCATCCATAAGTCTCATCCGGACACAAGCACAAAATCCAACAATGCTTACATTATACATTCAAAATGACAAATATAATAATACATAACAGAGAGACGATTTACAAGGAAAAAAAATATCATCTCCCAAAACAATAACAAGGCATTTGACTGTTTCCCTCCCAGCTAGGACTCCAGCCAGGGCCAGGACAAAACCAAGTAATCTCATTCCAAGACAAAGACAGAAAGCATGTTGGAAAACAGATATAAGGGGATAGAAGACACAGTATGTACCCCACTATGGGAGGAGTTTGGATCAGATCAGTAGCAGTGTTAAATAAAATAATGGGATATTCAAAAAGCAATAGAAATCGAGTTTAGACAAGAGACAGATTAATTGTTATGTATAAAAGAAAGAAAGAAAGAAAGGATAGAAAACAAAAAAGATCATAATTAGTTAAAGCATGACAATCCTAAAAATCATACATTTACATCTCTTTCTTTTTTCTCTCAGATACAAAATGTTAAAAGCAATAAATGCATTTTTACACACATCAAATTGATGATCCCAGTAATCATAAATGGATAAAATGTACCGCATATCAAAGGCTAAAACTGGTCGTCACAAGCTAGAGATAGACTCACTTGAGGATTGTGGAGATCTGTTGTGAGCATGATGATGGAAAAGGCAAGCACATAAGCTGTGTCAGCACTTGCAAAGATCTGAAGGCTGCATTAAGGACAAAAAAACATATATATCACATCAATGGTTAAGATTCATTTTCATAATACAAATATATCAAAACATCTCTCATACTTAGCTCTGAACAAATTAATAGCCATCTGGAATGGAAAACCAGATACTAAGATGACTAAACACAATCAAATGAAAGTTCAGAGCTGAAAATGTGAGATGTATTATACAGAACAGATATCGGGAAAATACATAAAAAAGTCCTCCAGAGTCATGAGGCCCATGGAGCCAGAGTTTATCCCGGTTTCTATAACATGAAAGGGACAATAACAATTGCTTGCTATCCTTTGGATAGGATGCTAGTCTATCGCAGAGTACTTTCTGCCAGATCTAACAGACCCAACAACCCACTCACTGCTAGGTGATCAGGGTTCAGAAAAAAAACTCGACAGCACCCGGGATCAATCTCAGTCCCTTTGCTTGTGAAGCCAGTGCTCTACCAACCGAGTTGTCGGGACCCCCCAGGAAAATACTGACGCAAAATCATTACGTCTGACAAAAGGTTTATTTCTTCTTTTTTTTTTTAAAATCAAAAACTTAATTCAGTCAACTAGATTTAATTCATCCATCTCATATGAAAACAAACGAAATACAGAACTAAAACCAATTTCCCATCTCTCTCATTTCAAAACAAACAAAGTACAGAACTAAAACCAATTTCCCATCTCTTTCATTTCAAAACAAAGTACAGAACTAAAAAAAATTTCCCACCTCTCTCATTTCGAAACAAACAAAATACAGAACTAAGACTAAAACCAATTTCCAACCTCTCTCCAACACCTACTTCACTTAAAAATGATGGTATAATTTTTTTTAATAATGATGTAAAGTTAAAATTAATAGAATTATAAAATTTGATATTTTCTTTTTCTTCTTGGTAAACCATAACAATTGAACCTTTTATTGATCTAAGAAAGAATGCGACAAAAAGAATAAATACAGCCATGCACCGACTAACCTTTGATTACATTCAAAATATCTTGAAGCAAATTTCTCCATGAGCCTGTCAATTTTTTGGGACTCCCCTGGCAAACGGAAACCAGATAGGAATTTCCTGAGAGCATGGACGATGTCCATATCTGTGAAGTCCATCAGGTCAATATAAGAGTACATGACCTCTTTGTGCAACCTAAAAAATCATAAATTGCCATTAAACATTTCAATTTACACATGACATTAAATCTCTTAATGTCTGAACACAACTATCAGTAATATTAAACAATAGGTGTAACAAACAAAAATTGATAAAATCAACTTTAATGTCCATTTCATAGATGTGCAACTATGTGGACTAGTGGTATGACACTTGCTTTAGGATCGGAAGGTCCTGGGATCCAGCCTCGGTGCATAGTTGAATCCTGGGAGAAGGCTCTTTACTCACATTCTCTCACCATACTCAGGTGTAAAATGAGTACCTGGACGTTAACAGCGTTGTCTCTGTCCAAAAAAAATTGTAATATCACCTGAAAAGGCGTCATGTCCCGTCCTACATGTTAAATGTTGCTGTTGTCCAGGGACCCCTTGTAAAGCGCTTTGAGCACATTTAGTGGATATTGCGCAATATAAAAGCTCAATTATTTTTTTTCAATAAAAAATTGGAAAATACAAGATAGGCATGGCAGCATGCACATGTAGATTATATATGTCAAATGTTATTATAGTAAGCGATGAAATTCTATTTGGCGCTAGTTATAAATTGATAAAACTTACTTTTCATTTTCTCCAAGGAAATCACCCACAACAGTCTGGAATTGATGAGAATAAAAAAAATAAAAGTTAGAGGATCAAATTCAACAAGTCATTAAAATATTACTGAGCTAAAACTATATGACATCTCTTGTAAAACAAAACTTAATTATTTCTTCATACATATTACTACTCGTTTTGAGAATCCATTGACAACATTTAAGAAAATTTTTCTATTATCTTCAACTTACCCTATTCAGACGATCTTCATTGTGGAAAAACTCAGCAATGTCGTCTTGCCGTTTACCCAGCATCCCTTGTTCTTGTAAATAATGTAAGCCTTTTAGAGGTTTTTTGTTAAATCTGTGGTTAGATTTTTATAAATATCATGTTAAAAAATTACCTTGAAAGCATTTTAATCTGCTCTTAAAACACAAAACTCTTGCCCAGGACCGTGACCAATGGAAACAATTAACAACATGGATGGAGAGAGCAGATATACTCATCAACTATGACTGAATTGCACAATTCTCAGCAAGTCATTCAGACTGCGAGGCTAACTACTTCTACTACTACTACTACTAAAAACACACAATCCTTGCCTGAATATCCATGATGAAACAAACTGAACTATACTGGGAGATGATATCATTACCATTCACATTATTATTACAGTTTTACTCACATGAATTTTTGTCATTCAATTTGCGGTCAATTTGTTTGTTTTTTTTACAATAGAGCCCACTTTACCAAATCAATGTGATGTGATTATTTTTACAACTGTGTATTTTATTCCCATCTTTGTCCTGACCAGAAATCATCTTTTTCTTTTTTTTTTTTTTCAAACAGTATCAAATGAAACAAAATTTAGCAAATTGCTAGGAGTGCAGATAAGGAACAGTAAGACAAATAGGTACGGCTATGTGGTTTAGTGGTATGACTCGCCTTAGAACCAGCAGGGTCAGAGTTTGAGTCCCAATCTGAGTCGTACATAGTTGAATCCTTGGAAAATACTCTTTATTCACATTCTCTAATTGTACTCCTGTGTAAAACGAGTACCTGGCTGTAAACAGCGTTGACTCTGTCTGAAAAATTGTAACAGGCCTCATCCTGCATGACAAATGTTGCTGTTGGCTATGAAACCCTTGTAAAGCACTTTGAGCATGTTAAATGGATATTGCACTCCACAAATGCTCAAGTTGTTTGTTGTTTTAATGATAAGTTTAGTTCAATCATTAGCAAGCCATAAAGAGAGTAAAAATGAAAATTACAATTCGATGCCAATCTCAATGACTTCTTTTTGCTGTTTGAGATTTTCAAACTGTTCAGGGTTGTCCGATGGCATGGCACCTGGAGTGGTGGCAGCACTGCTTGTGTTGTTTTGGGCACTGCTGTTGGAGCTGAGGGAGTTGGTACTGCCGTAGCTTGTCATGGTCCCATTGCCTGAGTCATTGTCCGTTTCGGAATATGGCTTTGTTTCTTGGCCTACGATGAATAGATTTTTTGAAAACATCTTTTATAGCAAGAGTGAAACGATACTGCTGTGGAGCTCAACTTTTCTCATTACTTTCACTGTGCAAATTTGACTTCAGAAAAGATGTAAAAACATAAATGAAAACTTTTCAACACTTTGTGAAGCACAGGAAGTATACAAACACAATGTTAAATTTTGATTTTCTGGTATTCAATTTGTAAACACCAAAAGAGAACGTTTTTGGGTGGATATTCACACTCTTCAATAATATTTGAGATATTGAAAACTAGGGAAGATCATCAGGTAGCCAACGAAAAATCAGTATTATATTCTTCAATCCGAATCTTGAAAATTTTATATCATTTTCAAGCTTTTGTCATTTAAAATAGTTCTGAAAAAAAAAAAAAAAATTCAAGTTAATAATGATATGTAGTTCAGACAAAGTTATATGTGGGATTTCTGTTTCAGTTGGAACATAACCGTGGATAGGAAATATAATAAAAATTTTCATTGCATCTTTTTATCAGAAATAAAAAAGCAAAAATTATTTGAGTAATACGATTAAAGTATTCTTGCCATCTTTCCTTTAGAATTCTGATTGAGCATGTTGAGTTGCTACTGCGCTTGCTTCATTATCAAGCTGATATTTAGAGCTCCTTTAGAAACCCAAAGTCAAAAGTGCAAAAAGAGAGGAAGAGTTGTCTTATTATTTTACCTAGATTGGACTGTGAGTGTGGGTTAATGTAGAGATCTTTACTCCATTCCACCATACACTTGAGGATGGACACTAGGCACTGCAGGCCTTTGATACGCATACTTTTCTCTTGGTTGGGGGTGGCACCTGAAAAAAAAATGTTTTCATGACCATTTGTTTGTTTTGTTGGTTTTAGGAGTTGAATATTACTTGTAACGTATTAAAGTAAAAAAAAAAACCCAAAAAACAGTAGATGATAGAATGGTTAAACTTAAAATATTATAGATTTAGAACTGATCAGTCCTTGTAAAAATTACTGATTTACAAGTCCCTTTACAAGTTTCATAAAGTGGATAGCTTCAAAGAAAATATATAGGTAGATAAAAAAGCTAAAAAAAATGTATCAAAACTTTGATTGAAACAATGAAAATGACCACAGAGTGATACAAATACAGGACTATTGCTTTTAAATAATTTTTTAATCCAAAATCATTGGATAATGACTTAGAGAACATATAGATGGTCAGACAGAGCTACAGGATTAGATTATGTAAAATAAAATGAAATACCCAGTTCAAGAGCCTGTCTCCCTTGGGCAATCTTGGACAGGTCATTGATCAATTTTTCAAAAATATTGGCGAGAGTCAGATCACAGTCGTAGTTGAGATAGATGTCGACAACACTTTGGGCATCTGAACAAGACGAAAATAGATACCAGCAGTGAAAACCAGTTATATAAGATCAATATTCAGTATTAATTATGAATTATGGCAGTAAAACAATTAGTTAATCTAAAGTACATGACTTCAAATTTTACAATGACATTCAAGCAAAGTTAGTTAAAATGAAGGTATATACTGATGGATTTTTAAAATTCGAGCAATCGTTTAACACACAATGGAATTGTATTTGGATGCCATGTGTCAGGTACAGCAACAATCATATTGAATCTTAATATACGATTCACATTATAGAAATCTATTTTTCTTTACCGAAATCCATTTCAAGATAAAATATAACAAGAAAAATGTTTCCCCGCTTACCAGCACAAATCCTTGTCAAAGCTTGAATGACCATCCATTTGTGTTCAAAGGAACTGCTTGGAGTCTCCAATATGTACAAAAATATTTCTTTAAAAAACACCTGTGATTGAGAATTGAATAGAACCGTTAAATTCCATTATAATGAACAAAGCACAGAATTTTATTCAATGCTCTTTTTCAAATGTTTAATGCAATATGTTGCAGTGAATGACACAATCAGTCGGATAATAAAAAGGTTTGAACTGAGATATTGTCAAGTTTAGTTAGAAGATCAATTTTTATAAAAAATGAGTTCTTGTCATAAATGATTAAATTAACCCTTTTTGTACATCTGGAAATATCAAAGTTTAATTTCACTTCTAAATTTTTTTTACAGCTAGTCAAGTATGAAATTTGAGAACCGTTGCTAGATACCTTTCCCATACATCTGACCATAACTTCATGAAAAACCACCCAATTTACTTGAAAAAAATATCAAAATGCTCTGGAGAGCATATGCTTTCAGAAAATGAAAAAAAAAAAATGCAAATCCAAAATGTTCACCTTCCGACTGATTCTGTCATGCACTGACACATATATTCCAATATGTTAAAAGCAGCACTACTCTGGAGAAATTAATGAACTTTAAGAAAAGAAGCTAATTGGAGTCATGATACATAGGTTCCAATGAAAGAAAACTGAACCTCAATATATTTAATTAATATCCTTAGTTTACCTCTTTAAAGGCGAGAATGTCTAATCATTTCTCCTTTTATTTCTCTGCTTATAAATGTCACTTTCACAAAAAGAAAGGCAACTATGATGGACCATGTGCTTCAAATACCATCAATCAAAAATAAACATTTGAATCAAAATCGATACAAACTTACTTCGATTTGCATTTTGAGATGCTGCTTGAACCTGGCCAGAAGAGTGATGAAGATGGCCAGAGATAATTCAAACACCTCCGGAACAGAGCTGACTCCATTCTTGGAAAGAGCTACACACAGGTATTGCTTGATGGCATTGATGAACATGGCATTGGTGTGGAATACAGGACCAGCACCCTGGAGTATTGACAGCAGCAGTTGCAAGGAGAGAATCTTGGACCGCAACTCATGGGACCTGGAGGATGGATGGTTTCATCAATTCAAGAAATATTGTTGTTTTCTTGTTGTTTTCTTTTTGTCTTTAAGGGTTTTACGGCGCTTGCAACACATTTAGGTTATATCAGCACCAGTAAAAAGGAAGAAAATGGGATAGTAAAAAGTTCTAGAATTACAATTGAAGCATCCAAGAGAAAGTAAGACATAGGGGAACTGGGAATAAATAGGGATCAGATGTAGATTCCAAGAGCATATCACCAATGTACTTAGTTTGAGATCACCTATAAGTCTCATCCGGACACAAGCACAAAATCCAACAAAGAGGAATACACTCAAATGCTTACATTATACATTAAAAATAACAAATATAGTAATACATAACAGAGAGATGATTTACAAGGAAAAAAATATCATCTCCCAAAACAATAAATATGCATTTGACCGTTTCCCTCTCAGCCAGGGTATCCGGTCAGGGCCAGGACAAAACCAAGTAATCTCATTCCAAGACAGAGACAGAAAGCTCGTTGGAAAACAGATACAGGGGGATAGAAGACACAGTATGTACCTACCTCCCTGCCCGCTATGGGAGGTCAGCATCCCCACCCAGAGAAATATTGTTGACTTTATCACAATCTTTACAACTGTGAACTGGGATAACTTTACCAAAAGGGGACACTTTGCCTTTTGAATTTTGGACCATTAAAAGATTGTATAGTTTTTTGGCAAATTATTCTCTTTGATAAAAATTCAAATCTTTTAACTGGTACAATAACTGTAACAAAGCTGAGATTATTCAAAATGCTCTAAATTCACAGGGGAAAAGTTTCCCCCTTGGAGCAAAGTTACCCCAGTTGAATGTACTTGTATCTCTTTTTCTTTTCATAGAAATGCATAAAGAGCCATTTCCAAGGAGTCAACTATGCTCAAAGCGGGACTCAAACCCAGGACCTTCTGATCTGAAGGCGAGTGTCATACAAATTGCTTGTGAGGCTAGTGCTCTACCAATTCAGCTTTTGAAATTTGAAACCCCAACTTACTTTGGATCAGGAGGTCCGTCTCCCAAGGGCTTCATAGACAGTTTGCAAAGGGAGCGGAATACCAAAAAGGCATCTTTCTGGAGAATGTGACTGAATGCCCCTTGTAACTGTTCATTGTTTTCACCTGCCTCTGGATTCTCATCTGGACTCAAGGGGACACCTTATGAAATCAAAGAGAAAAAAAAAAAATAATAAAATAACCTTTTTTATAGGCAGCAAATCACAAGATAGATTATCATAGTTTTAAAAAGAGTTGTAAATTCAACACTACTGAGAAAATAAAAAAACATTTTATTGAGCTCATGGCTACCTCATAAGATAAGTCACAATTGGAAGAATACTTGAAAGAATTGATACTCCATCTAAAAATTATAATCCCACTAAAACAAACAAAAAAAATCAATATATTCATCTATGATATGCATGTATATATATATATATATATATTATATATATATATATATATTATATATATATATATATATATATATATATATATATATATATATATATATATATATATATATATTATATATATATATATATGCACACAGTCCTGACGATGGCTTATTGGGCCTGAAACATTAATGTAGACTGTCTCAAACATTGTAGTAAATATTAAAATCCTTTCTTTAAAAAATATAGCATCGTGGAGAACATTGTGCTTATTTGAGTCAATAAAAAAATTGATACGACTGAAAGATTTGAAAATTAGAAATGTATTTTTTACAGATAGATAAACAGATAACTTGATTTTCTTTTATAATTTAAAGTCAGTTTGAAAGTTCGTTGAGTCAAACAGATATCATAAAATATGTACCGACGACACTAATAGACCCTCATAATCAACTCATTTTGACACTGTAAAAAGTTGTCAATTTGCGTCATCTATTTATGACATCAAGTATTATTATTACTTCCGTTGTGTTGTTGATTTAGCGGTGATCAGTGTTGTTATGTAGTAGTAGTAGTACGTTCTAATTGCGTGATGTTTGTGTGTGTGTGCGTGTGTGTGTGTGTGTGTGTGTTTGTGCGTGTGTTGTGTGTGGTGTATACATGTGTGTGTGGGTGTTGGCATTTTTCAGCAAATCGTGGCATTCATAGTGATATTATTCACTTGATCACATGAAGGTATTTCAGTCGCCATTTAGATTCTTTTTTTACTATTAGGGTTAGTAAAGGGGAGACATTCCGAAAGCTCCTACATCCCCAGTATTCTTTAAATTTGTATTTTCACAGTTGATATTTTGTCAGGCATTTATTTATTCAATTTGTCATTATATAGAAATATTTTTAAAACTCTAGAACAAACCTTGATAGATTTGTGATAGTTTAAAATTTCCTAATTTGACCATTGTTTTGATTTTCGGCCGCCATTTTGATTTGTTAAGTATCGAAAGGTAGTGCAAAGCAGTCCGAGAGTTGTTTTTTTTCTATTAGGGTTAGCTCGGGAGGTTAGTCATAAGTCTTATTAAAGGTGCTAGGGTGTTTGTTTTTCCATAAGTTAAGTAAAGGGGAGACATTCCGAAAGCTCCTACATCCCCAGTATTCTTTAAATTTGTATTTTCACCTTTGATCTTTTGTCAGGCGTTTATTTATTCAATTTGCCATCATTTTTTCTGAATGATTTGAATCTGAACTTTGCGGATGAACGTTATCTATCAGAGAGAGCAATTTGGACTACAACCCATGAAAATGTTGACAAAATAAATGCAGCCGTTCTGTCCAGGTTGACCTCATCAACTGAACAAATTTACTGCAGTGCTGATTCCATTCAAAGTGACTCTGACATCAACTTATACCCGATTGAATTCTTGAACGAACTTACACCTCCCGGACTTCCTCCATGTGCATTACATTTGAAAGCCAACACGTCAGTCATGCTGCTTAGAAATATAAATCCTAAATCAGGCATCCTAAATGGCACCCGTTCGTTAATAACTAAATTAAGTTCAAAAGTATTAGAAGCCAATATAATTACAGGTATTAGAGCTGGCGACATAGTGTTTAACCCTAGAATCAATCCGATGACAACAACTGATTCAGGCTTATCATTTATTCTAAATAGAAGACAGTTTCCGGTAAAATTGTCATATGCAATGACAATTAACAAGTCTCAGGGGCAGACATTAAGCAAGGTGGGGATTTTCTTACCACAACCGGTATTCACAAACGGACAACTGTATGTTACTGTGTCACGGGTCAGAGGCTATAGTGGCTTACACTTCATGTTAGGCCACACAGAAAAATCAACCGAAGATATACAAAATTACACAGACAACGTTGTTTACCAATCTGCCCTCATTAAATGATGGTGAGTACTGTATTGAATGAAAATAGTTCTTTCCCCGCGAAATTGCGGGCTTTTTACTAGTAATATATATATATACAACCAAAGACACTTACCATCTGCCACATTGTTCTGGCCGTTCTTTGCATTTTCTTCACCTTGCTGCTGCTCTCCAGTATTTTCAGCACTGTCTGCATTCTCTGACTCAGGGCTTTGTCCAACAGAATCTATAATGTTCAAGTGAAACAAAAAGATAAGAGAAATGTTCATATTCAAAGCTTCTTTTCAAATATTTTCTGCGAGTTTTTGTTTTCAACTCGGTACCTTTCGGGTACGAAGCAAAGACCATACAGCTAAGCCATGATTTAAAAGTAATCCTTTAAAATGACACATCATACACTGTTTATTTTGTCCACTTTCTGATTATTAAGTTAAACTACCTGATTGCAAACACATTCATATTGCACATTTCTATGGGTTTAGTTTTTTGGGGGGTTTTTTTGGGTTTTTGTTTTTTTTACACGATAACTACTATGTTACTAGTGTGCATCCTGTGTGAGTGTGTCTATGTCAATATTGTATTGTTATAAATGCGTAACCAAATGACAAATTGCCACTTTTTTGGGGACAATAAAGATATATTATTATTATTATTATTATTATTATACCACGATTTTCGAGTTCAATAATGCTTTATTTCACCAGAGAGCCACATGGAGTTAAAATTCCGTTTCAAACAATTAAGGTCACCAGTAAGGTGATTTTTGCAATTACAGTCCATCACTACTGATAGTAAGGTAACCATTCACACCTGAGTCAAGTGGGGTAATGTATATAAACTACCTTATCCAAGAATTTTTTTCCTTGCCTGTGTTATCTGAATGTTTCATAAAGAAGTTCAGAATTTCTAATTGGTATTGTGCTTGTAATAACGTTTTTAAAAGGTTGATGCTATCTTATTAACCCTTCAAAAGGATTGAAAATGTTAAAGAATCAAACGAAACTTGGATAGAATGTAGGTGGTTAATTATGATACAATTATTGACAGATATTGGGAATTATACTGACCCAAGAGCCAGAAGACAGAGTCTACACGGTCTTTCATTGAGGTCAATAAGTTATTGATTTCAGTTGAAAATCATATTACAATACCTTATTTTCATATCTAAGCAAAACTAAGAATATCAAACATTGTAAAATTAGATTGAAAACAACACCATAATTTTTTTTTGTGTGAAAAATATCAACAATAGGTCAGATATTACTATTTATCTGACCTGAATTTCAATAGGAACAAAGCAGGAAGGGGGTGTTATAATAAAATTAGACGAATAAACGTTTTAAAAATGACCATCCTTTATAAACTTACTTTGAGAAACTGTGCGGACTATTTCATTTATAATGCTGGATACAACAGCCTCTGAACTCTCACCATCTTCTGGGGACACTTGTCCATTTGTACTGTCTGCAACATTTTCTGAATCTTGATAAATTAAAAAAAAAAAACACAATATTAAATCAACAAATGATTGAATTGATGGACTATCAGGACATTTCCATCTAATTTTTTTTTTTTTTAAACAAAAAAAAAGAACTATATGAACATCACCAATAAGTAGTGAACAAAAATTAATATAACAGCTTTGAAAAAGAACAAAATACCAAACACAGTACGTTTCAGGTTCAAAACCCTTCTTCAGAATACAACACTTAAAATCAAGACAGATTGCAGAAAAGTATTTGGCATGTGTGTCGGCAAGTAGGTTCTCGAAAGTGTAAGACAAGAAAAGATGAGACGAATAAAAAGTAAAAGAAGTCATGATATTACCTGGTGCAGGTTCTATTCCATTCTCTTCCTTTGGTGTGGTCTCGTCACTATTCCCTGTATTTGCTGCAGCTTCATCTATTGGTTTTAAATTCTGTCAAAGAAAAAAAAAGAAGAGAAATGTTATAAAAAATAGTAGAGAAAAGAAAACCAGAATAATACAAAAAAAAAAAAAAAAACAATAGAAAAACATACAAATGTTTACCTACTGAAAAACTTAGGGAAATTCAAGAATTTCTTGTGTTTTTTGGGGGGTTTTTTCATTCTGAATGAGAGTTGCCAATATATGTAAAAATAAAATCAGTCTACTTGCACAAAAGATTCCATTTTCCTAGAGTCTAAAGCAAAACTTAAAGTACTTCCCTTCACACAATTAAACAATAATATGACCTTAAGACTTCTTATAAATACAACCTCAATATTACGCCTATGGCATATCAAACTGTCAGTAGAATGAACTGACTGTTAACTGAGAAATGGAAGCTCAAACATGGAATTGCAATTGCCATTTACAGGTTAAAATACAAATATTTCCCATAATTCCTTTGATGAGGAATCTTTTTATTATCATTTCTTTTTTATCTCCGTTTTAATAATTTATTCACCTCAAGGAAGCACATAAGCTGATAAAACAAAAATTTAAAATGACTGGAAACCAACCCAATATATGTGTAGTTATTTTACAAGTCCACCTTACATAAACCTGGAATAACATAGGTTTAAAAACTTTCACCTGCAGCCAAACACAAAATCAGATATTGTAAGAATACTTGAAAATAAAGAATATTCTGTTTTCATTTTTACTGTACAATGGCAAGTTCTGGAAGAATTCATTTTTCAAAACCATGACAATGTTCTATGATAATGATAATGTACATATTTCAATCATTCACCAGTTTGCAATATTCTCTTGGTATGAAAAGGGGAATTGTTAATACCTTCTGCTCCTCCGCCTCCACTTCTGCTTTAGAAGATGCTTTGCTACCACTACGTTCTCTTGCTTTCTCTTCTTCGACCTGTGAAATATTAGTGATTTAATTCCATAAAAATGACTCAAAACCATATGCAAGGGACAAATATTATAGTAAGGGGATAAAAGAAAACCCAAAGATGTGAACATGACAATACATTCCACAGCCTGAGGAAATTTGTCTATATCAACATGTTAATATCTAACTAAATTCTAAAAAACTAAATGGTTTTTGTTTTCAAATGTCAAATGAAATATGAGCTCAACTCCTTTTGATTTTCTCTACAATGCATTTGCCCATATCTCTGATAATTAATTTGCAAGAATTTATATAGAGATCAGCATGTTTTTCACAAGCAAATAAAACAAACAAACTTACTGCCTGGGTTTCCATACGACTAAATATAACATTGAGCATTTGAGTCAAAGTAGCTTTGGCGGTCAATCTGTTGACAAGATTGCGACTGGCAAGATAGATGTTGTAACAAGTGCGCACAGCTTGTAACACTGTCCCTTCGTGTATCTCACATGTTGTGGAAGTGACAACTGTCAACAGAGCCTGAATGACATAAAGACAATTCTAAATGAATAACTGTTATACATGTAAACAAATACAAAAAAGACATCACTATTTCTTGAAATAAAAAAATTTAAAAAAATAAAAAACAAAAATCAAGAACGATATAATTGAGCTTTATATAGCGCAATATCCACTAAATGTGCTCAAAGCGCTTTACAAGGGGTCCCTGGTCACAGCAACATTCAACATATAGGACGGAACATAATGCCTGTTAGGCGATATTACAATTTTTCGGACAAAGACAGCGCTGTTGACGGCCAGGTACTCATTTTACACCTGAGTACAGTGAGAGAAAGTGAGTAAAGAGCCTTTTCCAAGGACTCAACTATGCGCCGAGCGCGAGGCTCGAACCCAGGACCTTCCGATCCGAAAGCGAGTGTCATACCACTAGATCACATAGCCGCACAATATATTGAATATTTCATCCCCACATGACAGAGCGTCGCCATCTTGGAATTACAACGATTATACTGATGAGTAAAATTGATTTCACATTTTGAATTTTAAAATCTGTAAAAATCAAAACATATGTTAACTTTTCAAAATGAGTCACATGCAAATTTCAGGAAACATTCACCTTAATAACTTGTAACTGAACTCCTTCATCTGTCTGAGGACCATTGAAACATCCACAAATTGTTTCCACAATTCGGTCTATCAACCTCTTTCCTGGTGTGGTAGAATCTGGTGTATTTCCAGTCAGGTGACCATAAGCAATCAATTTCTGCAATATGATCATCAATTATTAATACTGCTAAGCTTTCAAACATTGCGAAGACCATAAAGCATGGCCTAGTCAAAAGTTATGCACTATATAATATGTAAATGCCGTGTATCATTAAGTATTCCTTTACTTTAAATCAAAAATGCATTGTGGCTTGATTGGATGTGCTATAACTATACTGTTAAAAACAGTCAATTAAGAATGAAATACTGACAATTCTAGTCATTTTGGTTTTTGTTTTTTAATTAATTTAATAAAGAGAGAGCATCAAACTCCTTAATTTTCAATTTCAAAAGTTTGGATTTTGTTTCTCTTGTCAAAATCACATTTAACATGTTAAAACCTGAGTGTATACTTTCAAGTAAATCATAACTACAGTTCATTCCCCTTTAAAATGAAAATAAAACCACGCATATAAGCAATCCAAGGCAAAACATAACATAACATGTGGTATAGGGCAAAATAGGATAAGATCCTTTGAATGCCCTTAATATTAATTAGTAAGGCCATAAATCTATTGATTAAATATTACAATAACGATACACGTGGTAAAGATAGTATTTCAACTTAAATGTACTCATGTGGTGTACAAACATATATCTTTAACCGTGACATGCAAAGCGCACACACAACCACACACACACACACACACCACACACACACACACACACACACATACACACGCGTATAGAAGATAACCATAATAATATAATAATGCATAATATATACATACAAGATTGAAAGCCATGTCAACAGCAGAGCAAACAAGTATTATTCGTCATATATAAATCTCCCATCATATAATTCCCTGTCTAATAACACCTTGAAATAATCCATAGATTTTGCATTCTTTGTTTCAAATTTCAAACTGTTCCATTTCTGAACAATACGAATACCGTTTACAATTCTAGGACATTTACCTGTGAGCAATCCAAGGCAATGTTTACAATTCTAGGACATTTACCTGTGAGCAACCCAAGGCAATGTTTATAATTCTAGGACATTTACCTGTGAGCAATCCAAGGCAATGTTTACAATTCTAGGACATTTACCTGTAAAACAATCCAAGGCAATGTTTATAATTCTAGGACATTTACCTGTGAGCAATCCAAGGCAATGTTTATAATTTTAGGACATTTACCTGTGAGCAATCCAAGGCAATGTTTATAATTCTAGGACATTTACCTGTGAGCAATCCAAGGCAATGTTTATAATTTTAGGACATTTACCTGTGAGCAATCCAAGGCAATGTTTATAATTCTAGGACATTTACCTGTAAAGCAATCCAAGGCAATGTTTACGATTCTAGGACATTTACCTGTGAGCAATCCAAGGCAATGTTTATAATTCTAGGACATTTACCTGTAAAGCAATCCAAGGCAATGTTTACGATTCTAGGACATTTACTTTTACCTGAAAAGCAATCCAAGGCAATGTTTACAATTCTAGGACATTTACCTGTGAGCAATCCAAGACAATGTTTACAATTCTAGGACATTTACCTGTAAAGCAACCCAAGGCAATGTTTACAATTCTAGGACATTTACCTGTGAGCAATCCAAGGTAATGTTTATGATTCTAGGACATTTACCTGTGAGCAACAGGATGTTTACATCTAGACTTACGGAGCAATCAGAATGTTTACAATTCTAGGACATTTACCTGTAAACCAACCCAAGGCAACAACAATGTTTACGACTCTAGGACCTGTAAGCAATCAAAGGCAATGTTTTCGATTCTATAGGAAATTTACCTGTAAGCAATCCAAGGCAATGTTTACAATTCTAGGACATTTTGATTGACATGCCAATTCAAATGGGAGAAAATATTTATCTCCCTCCACAAAACCAGCCTGTTTTGGAACAGGCAACGCAGATGAAGATTCTTCTGTTGTCTGTTTGGTGCTGGAAAAATAAGAAGGAAAATAATGTGAATTCAGAATTATAAAGAAGATATCATTGTAATCATTCAAGCACCATTTTTAAAATGCGTTTACCAACATTGCAGTAATCCTAAGGAATGGCTTTCCAAAACATCTGGAACAAATTTAAATTGTTTTAGGAACCAAATTATGTCTTGGAATGGGAAGTATTGTGTCTGCTTTGCCTATTTGTACGTTCCATCATCACTATTTACTTTTGTTTATTTAGTTTTGTAAAGACATTATATTATTCTGCGATATAATGCAGAATCAATATAAAAGATTAATTTCGATATACTTTCAGTCAAAAGCTTACAGGTTAATTTATTTATTTAGTATGAAATTATTTTTTTGTATGCATGTGTGCTTAGGCTTATATACAATTGTAATCATATGCCAACAATGAATAAACATTTGAAAATTGAATTAAATTGAACCATGAAATGAAGCAAAGGTTTTAACTTTAAAAGAACAATTCCTTTCACACAACATCAAAAAATAAAAAAATAAAGAGATATTCGAAATTAATTTTTGTAAATGAAGAAATGCCAATGTAGTTTCCATTTCTTTCTTACAAATACTTTTTCTATCTTCTTTCACCAAGGGAAGAAACATCTGAAACCCACTTAAGATTTATTTACAGAGCTTTTAGATCACTAATTTTCAACTTATTGTTATTGTTCATGTCAAAATCTTCATGAGGGAAGGTGGACATTTAAGGAAGATTCAGATTCAGATTTTATATATTAAAAAAGTGCAGACATTAGACATTTTCTCTCCATTTGGGTTGTGAATTGATCTGCTCGAAAATAAATTTTTCTGATTTTTTTTTTCAAATCTACTGATGACAAAACAGACATGAGTTTATTAAAATAACTCACCTCTCAAGTTTGCCATTCTTTAATTCCTCTGAAATAGAATTTTGAAAAATGAGAAAGATCATGCATACGAATCTGTTGTGTTGAAACAAAATATAAAAAAGTTAAAATCAATACAAAAACAATGCCTCTCAACCTTTACTTTATTTTCTTCAAAGACATTTTCCAAATAAGAACTACTAAGAGGATGATTATATTCAATTAAAGGCATATCTTTAGTCTTAACACCATCATGCCACCGCCCCACTCTCTCTTTTTATTGAGTTCTTCAGAACATAGAAGCCAATGCAACCAGAGTATATAAATATCCACTACTGATCTATCACATAGAACTCTCTGCAATCTAACAGACCCATCTACTTAACCACTATTGGGTGGACAAAGGGAAGAGAAAAGCCTTAGGCACACCTCAGACTTATACTTGTCCCTTTGCTTATTATATACGAGGCGAGAGGTATCCCAACTGGAGCTATCAACACCCCAATGCCCAGAACAACATTTTCCGTGTAATAGCAGAATCTAAAACATGTGTGGTATAGTATATTATATTTTACGGTGAAGGATTTGGAAATAGAGAAGTGAGAAGCTACATCTTCTACTTAATACTTTTATGAGTTTCTAACTAATCTAACCCTTATGTGGTTATAATTTTCTTGCGTTTTTGGTAATAAATTTCTGAGCCCTGGGATGGGTGGCTTGCAAAAATCTTAGATTACACAATATAGTCAACCAATATAAATAGGACAAACCATATGTGAAATTAAAAGATAATAAAAAAGATATATAATTTTATGTCTTGTATGTTAATACATATTGGTGTATGTGTGAGATCAGAAAAGTTTCAATGAAAGGAATGTTTACGTAGCTAGTGGTACTGAACGGTGGTACCATCCAAACCAGATTTAAGGATTTACATTGGGGGGTGATACCGTCCAAACCTATAATAGGACTTAATGGTGCTTGGCAACACATTTAGCCCCATTTAACGATATAAATAAACATAATGAGATAAACGTAAACATCACAAAAGGACAGAAGTTCAGTGCTTGCAGCTGCAGGTCATTAGTTAATGAGGAATCCCCAACAAAAGGGGAAAATGGTTTCCAGTATCTAATACTCATAAATAGTTTAGCCCTATACAGGGAAAAAAATTACTACTCGCATAACAAAAAATCCCACTCGTATTGTATAAGTATAATAACATACAAACAGACGCCAACACTGCAGTCATCCCCGAGTCTGAAATCATGTTTTGTTGGGGTTTTTTGTTCTTGTTGTTGTAACAGAGTAAACGTAAATGACTGATTACAGTGTCTTAAATTAAATCGATATCAGACCGACTGCTTTAAAACCACTGCATATGAACTGAAAAGTTGGTTTGACTTCAAAGCCCCCAACGCCAACAGATGACACACGACACAGTGATGGCAGTGCCGCTGCCAGTGGCGACTGCTGAGAGTCGAGTCACACCCACTTTCACTTCTACTCAACTTCATTTACATTTTCCCAACGATTAAAAGTCTCACTCTGGTTGTACTGTATATTAAATTAATATAATGTTGCATCTTCTGTACGCTTTACTTACCGAGTGCAACCTCGCAAGCTTTTTTCAGTTGTGAATGATACGCCTTCTTTATCTCCTTGTCAGCGAGGATTTTTTCCAAGGCTCGAGTCAAAAACATCATGAATATGCCGGTTTGCAAATACAAGCTTGACAAACCAAGTGATTTGAACTACAGTTATAACTTATTATTCCAATAAAAACATCGGGTATGGTACATCAAACATGTTAGGTAGGAGAAATCATCATTCGCATTAGATTGCTTCTTGAAATGATGTGGAAGGTGATATGATATTGTGATTATTTTGGTAGCTCTACGACATCCGCCATGCTGGCATCACGTGACTTGCTCTTCACCACAATCGTCTTCCAAAAAAAAAAAAATTATCAAAAACGACATAGGTATAGACGTCTAGTGTGTTTTTCATCATATTATTTTTGCGAGTCATTGGTTATTTTTAGCTCTCACTACACTATGAAAATTATCCAACGGTTAATTATAGTTATTCTGCTATCCAGAACTCGATGGTATGCATTTTGTAAAGTTAAAAGCTACAGCCAATGGCTGAGCCATTTTAGTGTGATATATGAGAAATAATACGTTGTTTTAGAAGGCATAACTGTGTCTAACAAATTGTTGCATTCAACTCACAGTCGCCTAACATGCAACTTGTACTGTATGAAGTAGAAAATTGGCTCCATATGGCCTTCTCGATTGGGGAGGGGAAATGAAAGCACGAGTATTTGCTCAAATTTATTCCATTCTATTTCTCCTTATGTGTGAGCGCACCCATGTTGACACAGTGCAGTGCCAGGGAAATAATATGAGACTTCATTAGGTGTTTTGGTCGTCACTAGTGCCTTGTTTGATAATGATGCTTAAAGTGATAGATGATAACGACGTAGACGACGATGATGATGATACTAATAATCAAGACTAAAGACAGATCATGACAAAGATACCTTCAGACCAGAAATAGCCTTGATTACAGGTTGTATTGTGACGCCAGAAATACACTGAGAAGTTACACAAGGAAGCTTAAGAGCGATTTTGAGGAGAGTATTTCAAATGAGATCCAAGAAAACCCAAAAGCCTTTTGGAAATACACCCAATCGAGAACAACAATAAGAAGCGGGGTAGGTGATCTGCGGGACAGTAATGGAGACCTGCAAAACGAGGACATTATAAAAGCAGAAATAATGAACAAATTCTTCTGTGGTGTATTTACACATGAGGACACTAACCATGTGCCAGCATTGGAGACAAGACATTACAGCGAGGCACTTGTCAGTATAGTTATAAAGAAAGAAGACATACTGAAAAATATTATGAAGCTTAACCCAGGCAAATCAGCAGGACCTGATGGACTCCACCCTCGAGTGCTAAGGGAAATTGAGAATGAAATTGCCACACCGCTTCAAATCATATTCACAACGTCGTTACACAACGGGAACTTGCCACAACAATGGAAACTTGGACAGGTTACTCCAATATTTAAAAAAGGTGATAGAAACACTCCTGGCAATTATCGACCTGTGAGTCTGACAGCAGTTCCGTGCAAAGTGATGGAGGCAATAATTAAGGAACATGTGATGGAGCATATGGTCACAAACAATCTGTTCTGTGATGAGCAACATGGCTTCGTGCCTCGGAGATCATGCATAACACAACTAATTACCTGCATTGATGAATGGACAGACGCCTTGGATAGGGGAGAACCGATGGATGCGGTATACCTCGACTTTAAAAAGGCATTTGACACTGTACCCCATGAAAGGCTCATTCAAAAACTACATAGCTATGGCATCAGAGGAAAGATAAACGAATGGATATCTAACTTCCTGCACGACAGAAAACAGAGAGTCTCACTGAACGGGCACACATCACAGTGGTCGGATGTCACCAGCGGCATTCCACAGGGGAGTGTTCTGGGTCCAGTATTATTCGTGGTATTCATCAATGATCTACCTGATGTTGTAAATAACGTGATCAGAATATTTGCTGACGATACAAAGTTGTTTGGACCTGTAAGAACAGAAAGTGACCGACATACTATACAAGATGATATCGACAAATTATCAGACTGGTCAGACAAGTGGCTGTTAAGGTTTAATGCAAGCAAATGCAGCGTAATGCATCTTGGTTACAAAAATCCGAAGCACACATACAGAATGAGAGACGATAACGGAGTGCACCAGCAGCTAGGGGAAACAGAAGTAGAAAAGGATTTAGGAGTGCATGTAGACAACAGACTATCCTTCCACCATCATGTCAACTGTGCAATAAATAAAGCAAACAGAACTCTCGGAATTATTAAAAGGACATTCACCAGCAGAAATAATGATATTATTAGGCGGCTCTACACTGCTCTGGTACGACCATCACTTGAATATGGTAATGCACCGAGGATATCACAGCATGTCGGTGACATGGATAAAATTGAAAAGGTACAAAGGAGAGCAACGAAGCTTTGTTCAGATTTGAAGCATCTACCATATGAAGATAGACTGAGGCATCTCAAACTACCATCATTGTACTACAGAAGACAAAGAGGAGACATGATACAAGTATATAAGATAATAAACGAGAAAGATAGAGTAGATAGAGAGCAAATACTACCAGAGAGCACATTTAATAGAACGAGAGGACATAGCGACAAATTAAAAAAAAGACAGGCCATATTAAATGTAAGAAAATGCTCCTTTGGACTCAGAGTGACAGATAACTGGAACAGCCTTCCAGAAGATGTAATTAAAGCGAGGACAGTGAATGAGTTCAAAGACAAGTTAGACAAACACTGGCATTACAAGCGTTACCAGCTCCGCCCCAACCATGCAGGTGCGCGTAGATATATCAGAGATAGTGCAGAACGGGTATTACAGGCATAGCCTTCAACCCGAAGAAGAGGTATCAAGGTATCAAGGTATCAATAATATATTTTTTATTGTGCGAACTTTAAGCAAGACGACTTGACGTGGAAGTGGAACATATCTTCCGGTATAAACAAACTCCATTTCACTGTCTCGTATTAAACTTTCAATCAAGAAGAAACGTGTGTCTGTATTTAAAAAAACGTTTGATTTTTCTGCAAAACTATGGAAACCCAAGAGGCGGAACTTCTTACTGTTCCTGAAGGATGGAAAGATAAACCTTTCACGAGAGAAGATAATCCAAGAGGGCTAGTTGCAGGTAGATAAAACTAAAACAACATAAATTTTAAGAAAACCGATCATCGATAGGATAGAGTTCCAGTTCAGAAATCAGATTCCGATAATCGAATGACAACTCATCAAATGGGAGGCCTTCCGAAAGCTCCTACATCCCCAGTATTCTTGTTCTAGTAGGGGGTTTGGGAGGGGGAAACTTTTTTTATTTTTCTTAAAGTTTCCCCCCTCTCGATCTTAGAAAACAAGGACACTGGGGCTGGGGGGATGTCGTAGGAGTGGGAGCTTTCGGAAGGCCTCCCCATCAAATAAATTCGATGCACGATGACTTTGTCCATATTTATGCTATACTATAGGGACAAAATTCTATCAAAAAGAATTTCTAATAGAGCATCATAATCTCATTCATTCATTCATTCATCCCATAATCTGATGACCGGAGTCGGGAGGGGGGGGGGGGGGGATACGTGGGATGCAGCTCTCACCACTTTCCGCCATTCTTCTCTGTGGTTGGCCTTCTCCAATAATCTACAGTGGGTTAAATGTTGAGTTTAGTCCTAGTTTGAGTAGTATCAATAATAATCATAAGAGTGAGTTTGTTGAGATCCACCAACCGTTCTACTGGCACTCTGTCCCCAATTTGGTTACAATTTACAACGAAGTGGTTATTCAGAGTGAGTCGACTCTGGATAACTGTAGGCAGTTATTCAGAGTCGACTCTGGATAACTGTAGATGGTTATTCAGAGTCGACCCTGGATAACCATGTGTACAGATATTTAGAGCCGAGTAGCCTATCGAATTATCGAGTTGAGTTCTTGCGAGATGAGTTTCTTTCAATTTGATACCAGTTTACTACGGTTATTTTGTGACTTTGGCAATTTTAGTGCCAAATTCTTAAAACTTGGCGATTTTTCAACTTCAGTCGCTTATAAATAATAATCTTTAATCAATTGCAAAACATATTCCATCAACAAAGCAAATTTAAATTAGCTTATAAACAATCATTTCTTAAATCGATCAGCCTAACTTATTATCTCTCTATTACCAAATGATATCTATAAACATAATATGAAGATAGAAGGGTGGCTGAGAGAGAGAGAATTATTTAATGAATTGACTTTTATTTTTTTTTAAATTGTTTTATAATTAGACACAAGTTGTAGTGAATTCTATTAATATTAACAAATTCAGAACAATCAAACAAAAACAAAACAAAACTTAAAAAGGAAGAAAAAAAAAAGACACGCTTATAAACCTTATAAAATCGCCAAATGAATGTTACACAGCTAAAAAGTACACAAATATTTACACCCATTTGCTCCATCCCCTTCCCTTTCGATCATCTTCTCATTCATGGCCACCATGTGTCTTGTGCTGCCTTTGACATTTGGCGCCAGCGTGTCTAGACTAACGTCATAAATAAAGGAGTGTCACCAAAATTCATGCAACTGAGCAGAGGTGACAAAAAATGATAGAAGGCATATTATTGTTTTTTCCCCCCTGAACTACCACTAAGCAGAAAATGTTTGACATGACAAAAAACAAATCTCAGAAATCCGCGGTCCCCACTAGATTTTTTTAATTTTTTTTTTTTTTTCAAAATCTCGACAATTTGCAAAAAATTGCAAATTTTGCGGCCGCAATGCAAATCACCGATGCAAAAAAAACTGCCATGACAGAAGAGACAAGAAAATACCAAAAAGTAAGACGATTTCTTCCCGTAGGGTTAAACAGAGGTGGGAGAGAAGAAAAAAACCCAGAAAAACCGTGTGGTTGGTAACTGGAACTTCATCACTCATAACTGTCTACAGTTATTCAGAGTGGACTCCCCGACTCTGAATAACCGTAGACAGTTATTCAGAGTCGACTCTGAATAACCGCAGCCATTTACAATGACAATAGTCATAAGTCACTCTCTCTCTCTCTCTCTCTCTCTCTCTCTCTCTCTCTCTCTCTCTCTCTCTCTCTCTCTCTCTCTCTCTCTCTCTCTCTCTCTCCCTCTCTCTCTTTTTTTTTATCTCCTTTGCCTTTGGCTCTACATTTTACACCATTCCTGGTTTGTTTTGGGATGATATAAGTAATTTTACATAATTTGCATTTACTTAAGTTTAAGGATCAGTCACAATTTTGTATGAATGAATATAGCTGCTCTATGGACGCTTGCCATGTTTTACTTTGAGTGTGTCTGTCTGTTTCTAGTATCTAGTTAGTAATTTGTTTCCAAAAATCTCTGTCCAGTGCAAGTGTTCTAAGCTTTTGAATATCATCATGTGTGTTAAGGTGCTGAGGCAATTGGATGTTTCCTTGTGTTGTTAAGGAATCCGGAGTTTTTATCTTTATTCCTTTGGTGCTGCTTCCAAATATACAGTAAGAAGAATTGGGCTCAGATTGTCTCCTTGGGGACTTCCCAGCAATGTCAATAGTGAAACTGTTTCTGCGCCAGATGTATTTGTAAGTGTTGTGTTTACTAACAGTGATCTTATTAGTTAGATATGATCTTTTTCAAGAAATGAATTTAGTACCTTCAAAAGCTTTGTTCTACAGATTGTATCAAAGGCAGAGGTCATGTCAATGCCCAATATATAGTGAACTCTTCTTTGTATTTTTCAGTCTGGCTTTCAACCACCTATGAGCCCATACAATGTCAATGGTACTTCTATCTTTTCTGAATCAGCTCTGTGTCGGAGACGGACATTCTTCCACCTTTGATCTTAGATATTACACTGAGCAGTTTTCTAAAAGTCCTGGCCATTCAACAGCATGGCCTATAACAGAAACCTTGGGGCCAGATATCAATTAATTGCTTCTTTACAGGTCAGGACAGCTTGTCTACCAATTTTCTCCAAGCAGGATATCATTGGCCAATAATCCCTTTTTCCCAATGTTATTGTCTTTATCAATTGCAATGTTGTATAAGCTCCATTGGTCTATGTGTGAAGTATGAGATTTTTAGTTAGAACAGATGATATATAGAACAATTTTTAAAAAGGACAATGCTTTGATTTTCATTTGGGCAATGTTGATATATCTATGCTATACTGCATCTTACATTGTTCACTATTAAAGCAGTAACCAACAATGCAATTCTGGCTTTGGTAAAGCTCAATTTGCATAACTGTTGCTGCTAATTTGATGATTGCTTTATTATGCAGTGATGCCAAAACTCCGGTTTCACCGGAAAAAACTCCGGTCTGGAGCAAAAAATTCCGGGCTCCGGGCAACTTCTGTCAAATTCCGGTGAGGTCAATTTGTTACAAGGATACCTTCCCCCCCCCCCCCCCCCAATCACCAAATCTTCATCACTGCCTCTAGTATTACAACCATCATCACTACCACTACTACTGCAACCACCACCACCACCACATCATCATCAGTACTACAACCACCACCACCTCTACATCATCATCACTACCACTACCACAACTACTATCACTATTACAACCACCACCACCACATCATCATCACTACCAGTACTACTACAACCACCACCACCACATCATCATCACTACAACTACTACAACCAAATCGTCATCACTACCACTACTACTGCAACCACCACTACCACATCATCATCAATACCACTACTACTACAACCACCAGCATCACATCATCACCACCACTACTACTACAATCACCACTACCACATCATCACGACCTCTAATACTACAACCACCACCACCACATCATCATCACTACCACTACTACTACAACCACCACCAACACCATTACATCGTCATTACCACTACTACTACAACCACCAACACCACATCATCATTACCACTACTACAACCACCACCACCACATCATCACTACCACTACTACTGCAACCACCACCACTATATCATCATCACTGCAACTACCACTACTACTACAACCACCACCACCACATCATCACTAGCACTACTACTACAACCACCACCGCCACATCATCATTACCACTACTACTACTACTGCAACCACCACCACCACATCATCACTAGACACTACTACTCAACCACCACCACCATTACATCATCACTACCACTACTATTGCAACCACCACCACCACATCATCATCACTGCAACTACTACTACTACTACTACAACCACCACCACCACATCATCACTACCACTACTACTATAAGTACCACCACCACTTCATCTTCATCACTACCACCACCACTGTTACTACAACCACCACCACCACATCATCATCACTACCACTACTACTACAACCACCATCACCACCGCATCATCATCACTACAACTACTACTACTACTACAACAACCACCACTTCATCATCATCATCACTACCACTACTACTACAACCATCAGCACCACATCATTATCATGAGCACTACTACTACAACCACCACCACCACCACATCATCACTACCACTACAACCACCACATCATCATTACCACTACTACTACTACTACAACCACCACCACCACCACATTATCATCACTACCATTTGTACTACAACCACCATCACCACCACATCAACAACACTACCACCACTACTACAACCACCACCACATCACAACTACTACTTCAACCACCACCACCACCATATCATCATCACTACCACTACAACTACAACCACTATCAGATCTTCATCATCACTACTACTATTACTACAACCACCAACACCACATTACCACCAGTAGTACAATCTCTACCATTGGTTTTGGCCCTTTACTTCATTTGAAATAAGGAAACTTTGGGATTGTATTTGGCATTGTGTTTATGTATCATTATGTAATTCTAATGTTATCTATTTAGAACTATATAATATGTAAACACAATATCAAATACCATTCGAATTTCTTTTTCTTGTGTGCGGAAATTCCTCTTTCGGCATTGAAATTCCTACGAGTGGTGTCTGAAACTCCTGTGAGCCAAATTTAAAGTTGGCGTCTCTGATTATGAAAAAATACGCCAGTATCACCATTAAAAGTTTAGTTATTTAAGCATTGCTTTCACCCTTCACAGCCAAAAACTAAAACTAGGATTCTAACACGCTTTGTAATATGGCACACTGGTGGGGGGGGGGGGGTGGATGAAGTGGCCGAGTGGTTAAGGCATTGCAAGGTCCTGGGTTCAAACCCCACTTCAGACCTTTTCTTTTCTTTTTCCTTGAGCAAGATTATTAACCCCTAATTTGCTCTTTTTGACCATGTGGGTGATTCCTGTTGACATCAGACGCTTGTTTAATGATTGTCTATATTCCTTCATGGAATGCCTGGGATGCATTATCTTATATTGTCACACAAACGGGCTTTTGTGTGTGTGTGGTGTACAACAAACAAAATACATGCAAAAACAAAAAAGTGGGTCTGTTTTCATGCATGAAAACTATCCCATACTCCCCAAAAAGCGGTATAGCCAGTACATGAAGTTAGGCAGTAAATAAAACTTGAGGAACAAGGTATTGAATGGTTTTCTCCCACGTATGTGCAAGAATATTAAAGCCCAGCAAGTGCTGTATTGTGAGTAGAGTGAATGTTTGTTATAATTCCAGTACAAAATTTTTCTTCTTGTGAAATTAGAGGGTTGACCAATTCGAAATAATTTTTTTTTAAACAGCCCTTTTTTTATACTCAAGATAATAAAAAATTTTCTAAGATTTTTTATTTTTGGTCAGAATGCTTTTAAAAAGGGTGTTTCTTTTTTATAAAACCCGACAATATCTGACAAAGTTATGGGAAGTAGGCAACAGTGGGGGGTGAACCTGACACTCAGGGAAGTGAACCTGAGACTATGGGTTACGTAAAAAAGTAATCGCTTTTTTCCAAAACCCATAGTCCCAGGTTCACTCCACACTGGTGTCACTTCCCTTCGTCCCATGTTCACTCCCAATTGTTGCCTACTTCCCATAACTTTGTCGGATATTGTCAGGTTTCATCTGGCTTTGAGTTTCGTAAAAAAAAGTAATACTAATACCCACCTGGTATTGCTTTTTTTACGAAACTTATTGTCTCAGGTTCACTCCCCACTGTTGCCTACTTTCCATAACTTCGGCGGGATTAGTAAAAAAGAAATACTGTTTAAAAATGCCATAAATGGAATTTAAAATGTAGCCTTGAATGTTCGCTTTATCTGGCTTTAATTGTATTTATGTATTTCTACAGCTTTACTATAATTGTTTTATATTTCTTTCCACAGAGAGTTCCTTTTCAGTGCTTTTCCCATCTTATAGGGAGGGTTATTTATCACAAGTATGGCCATTGGTTGAAAAACTTCTCGGTGAACACGGCATAGAGCCCCAGCTAGACTTGATCAAAGGTACTGTGTCTGTGAAAACGACAAGAAAGGCATTCGATCCATTTATGATCCTCAAGGCCAGAGACCTCATTACTCTTTTAGCAAGAAGCGTTGATCTGGAGCATGCCAGGAAAGTTTTGGATGATGATATAGCCTGTGATATTATCAAAATAGGGTCGATGGTTAGACATAAAGAACGATTTGCCAAAAGACGACAGAGACTCATTGGTGCAAAAGGCACAACCCTGAAAGCTATGGAATGTCTTACTGATTGCTATGTTTGTGTCCAGGGAAACACAGTTGCTGCCATTGGCCCTCATCGGGGCTTGAAAGAAGTTCGTAAAATTGCAGAGGACTGCATGAAAAATATTCACCCTTTTTACACCATTCGTTTGATTATGGAGCAACAGAACCTTTCAAAAATTCCTGATATGCAAGACAAGGATTGGAATCTCTATCTTCCATCCTTAAAGAACAAAAAGACCAGCAAACAAAAGAAGAAGCCTATAAAGAAGAAGGAAAAGAAGCCATACACTCCTTTCCCACCTCCACAAATTGAGTCCAAGGTGGATAAGGAATTGGCATCTGGAGAATATTTCTTGAAGGAAAAAGAGAGAAGAATGCAGAAACTGGAGATCAAGGAGGAGAAAACAAAACTGGCAAAACAGGATCGCTTAGAAAAAAGAAAACTGGCTTTCATTCCTCCTCCCGAGGACGCACCAAAGAAGAAGAGTAAGACAGCTGACCCAGAAGATTCAAAAGTGGATTTGAAGAAACTGAAACAGAAGTTCAAGAAAATTTCAAAGAAATGATGTGATTTGTGCTTAATTCAATAATGAACTTTGCTATGTCATAGATGCATAGGAGAGTCACTTGTTACTTACTCAAACTGTGAAAAAAAAATTGATAAAAACTACAATGAGATGTACGTTTTGTGAGCAGGAACTGTTACCTCAAACGGCATATTTGTAGACAACAAAACCTTGATACTGATGCAGTGTTGCACTTCAGCATTCATTTCTTTTATGAGAGAGAGGGAGGTCAATAGTTGCATTTACTGATACTGATAGTAAATATTAATGGCATTAATTAACGACAGTGGATTTTTTTAGTGGCCATTCACATCTCTTTCACAAGAGGAGGACTGGAAGTGTTTTAACAATTTTCAAATTTATTATTATGTCATATTTGCAGGGGGGGTTCTTTATGATTTATCCGTGGATGAGATTTTTAAAGTTCAAAATTAAAGTAGAGAGGTGGTTCTGACAGCTTAATTGATAGAGCACTCATTCCACTTCCAAAGGGCCCAGTTTCAGTCCTTGGCTGAGTCATTTTTACAGGCAGCTGGATCTTATTCAAAGGGTAGAAAGCAATTGTTTGTGTCCAGTCAACAGTACAGAAACAGGGATAAACTCCAGTTGAGTAAGCCCGGATAGACGAATGGGTTCTTCTCTTGGCACCTTTTTCTGTTTTCATTCTGTCCTTTTAGGTGTGTGTGTGCATACATTTGCACACCGACTCACCTAAAATCTTTTAGCTTGCATTTTCCTTGTTACTGAGGTTTAAAAGACCAAAAGATGGCACTCCAAAACTTATTTAAAAAACACTCTTCTTTTCTATGGTTTTATCATTATTATTATTATTATTATTATTATTATTATTATTATTATTATTATTACCAGAAGACAGATGCTGTTATTTCAATTGGTCACCGCTAAGAATGAGGTTAAGATTATCGTGATCACTACTCTCATTTTACTTCCTATGATTGCTGTGGTTCTTTTCCTTGGTTTACATTGATAATGATCGTGGCATGACCATTGTTTTACTAGCAAAATAATTGTGAGTTCCAATTTCTTCAATCTTCAATTGCTTGGATTGGCAAAAGGTCCCACAGGCCCATCGCTGCAAATGTTCAGGAACAATCCAATCAATACAGGGAACAGTCACAGATTACTTTGACGTGCAAATTTTCTTAGGATAACAAAAATATTTAGATGGCATGCGCTTAGAGCTAGAGAGCTGATATTTGAATGGGAGATTTAAAAATGAACTCAAGGTTCTTACAATTGTAGCCTGCAATAGTCAATATAATAAGATCATATGGTCAAAATTATATTAAAATGGTAGATTTAATAGCTGTGTGGCCAACCTTTTGGTATTCTTTCAATCGCATTTTGCTAAAAAGAGTATAGACAGTTCATAATTAATAAGACTTGGCACTAATGGAGTTTTAAGAGTGATCATTACGTAACAGGAATGCAGATGACACTTTTTCTTTTTTTTTCCTTTTTTTTTTTTTTTTTTTTTTGGTTAAACTTATTTAATAAAGATGTCATAAAACTACTCATGCTCTTCATTTGTTTTTACATTGTTTGTTCACATATATACGGTTTGAAATGCTTTGTTGTATGTTAGACAAGGATACAATGAGACCATACATGTGGCAGCGTAGGAGTGATAGACCACGACTGCTAGATGATCACGGGACAGCGAAAATTTGCGGTTGGAAGGGGCATTGCGGTAAATTTTGAGGATGGGTGGGACCTGTGAAATTGACTTTGCTTAGTTTAATGTATCTCTTCTGCACAGTAATCCCTCTATCTACTTTGCACTTTTTGGCGTGTCTTGATTAAGTTGGTGAGTAGAGGGTCTAATAACTCGGTTGGTAGAGCTTCTCACGCAAATGTGCCAATATCATTCCTGGAAACCCAAGAATGATTTGGTAGCTGGGTCTTGTTAGATATAATAGGAAGTACTCTGCAATAGATTATGGTCCTCTCAAAAGGGTAGCAAGTAATTGTTATTGTCCGTCTAATGCTATAGAAAACCTTATGGCCCTGAAGATTGATAAATATCAATTTTGTTCCATACCTTTTTTTTTTAACCTAGAATTTACAGGTTGGCTGGCTGGAGGAATGGAGCTTTCTCTCCCATATGGGAGGCTCTCGTCTGCCCAATTCATCAAAATCTAATTATCTCTTTCTCGTGATATCTGACCTTATGCTGTAGTGAAATGACTTGGCTTTGCTCATGTTGTGGCTGGGATCCTCAAATCCTTTGCCATGGGGTGACGGTCAATGTGAGTCGAATGTTTCTGTGGATTATGTTTTGTTTTTTGTTTTTCTTTAAATATTTAAAATAACAATGCCATCCTCTCGTCTCCCATTCACCTTTGGTGTCTTATTCATCGTGTTTTAATGACAAAAGGGTTAAATTGAATCTTTTATTCCATTTCATCATTATGGTTTATTTCTTGTGCGGCTATGCAGTGGTGTGACACTCGCTTACGGAAGGTCCATGGTTCGAGCCTCGCTCAGCGCATAGTTGAATCCTTGGAAAAGGCTCTTTACTCACTTTCTCTCACTGTAACCGGGTTTAAAATGAGTACCTGGCTGTCAACATCATCTTTGTCGAAATAAATTGTAATATCACCTATCAGGCGTCATGTGACGTTCCTCTTGTTGCTGTTGGTTAGGGACCGTTTGCAAAGCGCTTTGAACACATTTAGTGGATACGCTCAAGTTTTTGGGAGTTTTTTGTTGTTTATTTCTTCGAGCTTCAAGCACCAACATTTGCATTTCATGTAAAATAGAGCATGGGTATAAAGAACATTCCATGTCCGAAAAAAAACTTTTAGATCTAAAAGTTCGTTATTACAGTATTACAGAGGAGATATATGAAGAAATTGCATACGGATATGCCTGTCTTTTCCATCAATTCGTTACAAATACTCATTATAATTATGTATTTGTAAGCAGTCTCTCCTCTATAGTATTAGTATTCACTCAAACTCGGTTTCCTCAAGCTCCTTTATATTTAGATTGTAAAACAGTTCGTGGAAACTGTGTACAAAGAGTGATAAGGAAAACATTTGAGTGAGTGAGGAAAATGTACTCTAGTACTAGTAGTAGAGTATAAATGACAATGTTTAATCTGCAAGTGGTATGACGCTTGACTCATGGACCTGTAGGGCATGGTTCGAGTCTGTAGGCCCAAAGTCCAGTGTTTGGAAAAGGTTCTTTACTCACATTCTCTCATTGTACCCATGTTTAAAATGAGTAGGTACGGGCCAGTTGCTTTGCGAAGAAAAAAATGTAATGCTTAGTTGTCATACGGTACTCCGGTTAGAATTATCTGTTCTATTGAGGACCAAAAAAAAAAAAAAAATATATTATATATATATATATATATATATATATTAATATGCCTACATAGATCTGCCTACTACCGAGAAAAATTCGTAGACTTAACATTTTAGCTTCAATTTCAGAACTTCCTGATCGCCTCTAAGTCATGAAAATTTATTTGAAAATAAAAGGCTGGCTTTACCCTTGTTGTTGGTAAATTGTTGATATAACAGAGTTAACTTGTATAGGGAATGAGATTAGCGGAAGAGTAGCGTCCCTTGATTGGACGTCACCTTACAGAGAGAACGTCAATTGAAGTGTCTCAAGCCGCTTTCACCGGAAGCGCGGACGAGAGACGCATGCGCACAACCAACATGACGTTCTCTCTCTAATAACTTTTCCGCCGGTGACGTCACAGACTATGGGTGACATCCAATCAAGGAACGCTACTCTTCCGCTAATCTCATGACTACCATTTTTATACCCTATTATCTGTCATCTGCATTTTTTGCCAAATTGGGACCTAAAATTTGCCAATATTTGCCAAAAGAAACCCCAAAGCGGCCGCAAAAAATGCAGATGACAGTATTATGTAAAAACTAGGAATTTTTTAAATTTTCAAGTAGGCAGGTCTGCCTACATAAAGTCTTCAAGTGACTAGAACTGGATTAGATATCCCATTTCGTGTGCTTTAATTTTAAACTAGAGCATTTATATAGCGCAATATCCACTAAACGTTCTCAAAGCGCTTTACAATGGATCCCTGGCAACACGTAACTTGAAGTACGAAACATGATGCCTGTTAGGCGATCTTACGTATGTTATTTTTTCGACAGAGACAACGCTGTTATCGGTCATGTGTTCATTTGACACCTGAGTACGGTGAGTTGAATGTGAGTAAAGAGCCTTTTCCAGTGACTCAACTATGCACCGAGTGAGGCTCGAATCCAGGATCAGGACATTGCGAGTGGTCAAACCACTAGACCACATAGCCGCACAATGGGTACCTGGCCTGTAACAGTGTTGTCATGTCCGTCCAAAGAAAAGAAAAATAAAATGTAATGGTGCCTTCCACTTCCAGTTACAGTTTACAAGCATCATTCCAATCCCACGTGGCGTACTAAGATGGACTATTGTGCGGCTATGTGGTCTAGTGGTATGACACTCGCTTTCGGATCGGAAGGTCCTGGGTTCGAGCCTCACGCTCGGCGCATAGTTGATTCTTGGAAAAGGCTCTTTACTCACATTCTCTCACTGTACTCAGGGTGTAAAATGAGTACCTGGCCGTTATCAGCTTTGTCTCTGTCCGAAAAATTGTAATATTGCCTAACAGGCGTCATGTCCCGTCCTATATGTTAAATGTTGCTGTTGACCAGGGACCCCTTGTAAAGCGCTTTGAGCACATTTAGTGGATATTGCGCTATATAAAAGCTCATTTTTTAAATTATTGTTTTTATTTAAGCATCTTGTCACTTGTTCTCACAAAATAATACAGTAAAAAAGGGACACGGTATAGTTGGATTGATTTACAGAATATAGAAAAATCAAACCAAGTTCCCTTTATTCATACCCATAAGGAAATTTGTCTTTGGGGTCAGTTCCAAAGGAAGACTGGGACTGGGATAACCCAGGTATCAGCTGCAGTGCAGCACCGCAAAGTGAGTTTGGGTGAGGTGGTGACTTGCTCAAGGCCAGACATCGCAGTCGCAGCGGTGAGTCAAACTCCAACTTAAACTCGCTACACTTTTAGTGTGAAACAAAGACTAGTTTCTACAGTACTGTATTAGTTTTGAATGATGTTGGGAACATTTGAGTGCGACTATGTGGTCTTGTGGTATGACACTCGCTTTCCGATCGGAAGGTCCTGGGTTCGAGATTCGCTTGGCGCATAGTTGAGTCCTTGGAAAAGGCTCTTTACTCACATTATCTCACCGAACGCAGGTGTAAAATGAGTACCTGGTCGTTAACAGCGTTGTCTCTGTCGAAACACCCCCCCCCCCCACCCGTAATATCGCTTAACAGGCGTCATGTCTCGTCCTTCATGTTACGCGTTACTGTTCGTCAGGGACCCCCTGTAAAGCGCTTTGAGTACGTTTAGTGGATATTGCTCTATATAAAAGCTCTTTTTTTTTTTCACAGTTGAATTCTTTGCTTGTGTCTGGATGCAAAATAGGCACTTTGGTGGATTGCCCGTGGAATTTTCTTATCCCTTATGTGAAATAGTCCCAGTTGTCTTGCTTTTTCTTCGGTGTATATTTAATTCCTGATCTACCCTTTGGAGCGAAGTGTCCGAGTGGTTGTACTGTGACCCGCGAGTCCCGCTTCAGGCATTCGTTTGTTTGTTTGGTTTTTTTTTTTGTTTTTTTTGCTTGGGCAAGATTATTTGCTCACTTAGACAACATGGTGATTCCTGTTGACATGAGACATCTTGTTTGATGTATTATCTATAATATTCCCTCGTGGAATGCCTATGTGACGATATCTTATGATTTAGTGGCGGAAGGGCATACTTTTAAAAAAAAACACATTTTCCTTTCTCGTATTCACTTTTTTTTTACTTGCACTGAAATGACCCAGTAGTGTCGCATGGCCGTAAAGCTCATTAAGGCAAAGAACATACCACTTTGCCACGCAGCCCGTCTTTTGTGAGAGATGGTAATTTTTTCCCCTCGTAAAGCATCAATCACTCCATTATTGATTATTTCATAGAATCTTTTATGTATCTTTAAGGCGTATTTTGTCGCCATCTTAGTGTGGCATGTGGGATTGGAATGACGCTTGCAAACTGTTACTGTAAGGTTACGTTTTTTTTTCTTTTCTTTGGACGGACAACGCTGTTACAGGCCAGGTACCCATTTAACCCCTGGACATGGTGAGAAAATATAAGTATTAAGTCTTTTCCAAGGACTCAAATTTACACTGCAGGACCAGCTAGTCATAATCATAAGTGGAGTACATATCTTGTAGCTTCCCATCTTCTTCTTGGGCCAATTTGATTTTCTTACTCAATGGTTCGGGTTGGCCTTTGTTGTTGTTTATATTTTTAATACCTTACCAGGTGAGTGAGAAAAAAAATGGGAATATTTTTAATTTAAAACAATGAACTTTGTTTGGCTAATGTTGTAGGCCGATATTTATTTTATTATGAATCGCGTTGAACTATTGCTGAACACTCCATTTCATTTATCAACATTATTATTGTGATACAGTGACAAATTAAGTATCAAGAGATGAGGTCATATCAACCCCTGAATGGTGAACAAAAGCCGTATTTTCTTCAAGAATTGTAGACCTCCCTGGAAGATACGGGATACAATTTTAAAGAGATCAGAATCACAATTTAAAAAAAAAAAAAAAAATTTCATCTCAAGAAATGTCATTCGTTTTCCTTTTAAAAAAAAATAGAAATTTGACAATATAATCAATTAGACTTCAATTCATTTGCCATCACGTGGTTTACACAAACAAAAAAAAAACATGTTGAGTCGATGGGTCACAAATGTTTTTGATCAGCCCCATGTCCAGTTTTTTGTAGTAACCCGCTGGGTACCTCCGAGTATTCCGCCTTTAACACTTGACGTCACTAGAGATGGACAGTGTAAATGTTGCTGCTCCAAGCTCGAAGAAATAAATAATAACGTGAAGTTGAATGTAAGCTTCAATTTAATTACAAAAACAGATCAAATGAACGTTTCGGGTTTCCCCTTTATCAACAAAACAG